>NW_027476240.1:300000-407859 GCF_051020955.1 Megalopta genalis | reverse complement strand
TCAATTTCATGCAAAACACATGATTTGGCTGCAAATCAAAGCGAAGTAGAAGGTTTAACTTCAAATCCATGTGAAACAAATGGTTTAGCTTCAAATACTTGTGGTATACATGATTTAGCTTCAACTGCAAGCAAAACAAACGATTTAGCTTAAAATCCAAGCCAAACACATGATTTAGATCCAAAACAATGAGAAGTAGAAGGCTTAGCTTCGAGTCCATGCGAATCAAATGATTGAGCTTCAAATGCTTGTCATATACATGATATAGCCTCAAATGCAGGCCGAACAAACGAGTTAGCTACAAATCCAAGCGAGACACATGATTTACCTTCAAATTAATGCGAAGTAGAAGGCTTATCATCAAAGCCACGCGACACAAATGATTCAGCTTCAAATACTTGCCATATAATTGATATAGCTTCAAATGCAGGCGAAACAAACGAGATAGCTTCACATCCATGCGAAACACATGATTTAGCTGTAAATCAATGCTATGTAGAAGGTTTAGCTTCAAACCCATGCAGTACACAAGATTTAGCTTCAAATCAATGCGATGTATAAGGTTTAGCTTCAAATCCATGCGACACAAATGTTTTAGCTTCAAACACTTGCTTCAAATATAGCTTCAAATGCAGGCGATACAAACGAGTTAACTTCGAATCCATGCGAAATTCATGATTTTGCTTCAAATCAATGCGAACTAGATGTCTTAGCTTCTAATCTATGCGGAACAAATGATTTAGCTTGAGATACTTGCGATATAAGTGATATAGCAATCGTCTTAGCTTCAAATCAATGCGAACTAGATGTCTTAGCTTCATATCCATGCGAAACAAGTGATTTTTCTTCAAATACTTGCGATACAAGTGATATAGCTTCAAGTGCAGACAAAACAAACGAGTTTGCTTCATATCCAAGCGAAACACATGATTTAGCTTCAAATCAATGCGATGTAGAAGATTCAACTTCAAATACATGCGACACAAATGATTTAGGTTCAGATACTTGCGATATAAGTTATATAGCTTCAAATGCAGGAGAAATAAACGAGTTAGCTTCAAATCCATGCGAAGCACATGATTTAGCTGCAAATCAATGCTATGTAGAAGGTTTAGCTTCAAATCCATGCGACACAAATGTTTTAGCTTCAAATACTTGCGATATAAATGATATAGATCCACATGCAGGCGATACAAACGAGTTAGCTTCTAATCCATCCGAAACTCATTATTTTGCTTCAAATCAAAGCGAACTAGATGTCTTAGCTTCTAATCCATGCGGAAAAAATGATTTAGCTTGAGATACTTGCGATATAAGTGATGTAGCATCAAATGCAGGCGAAACAATCGAGTTAGATTCAAATCCATGCAAAACACATGATTATGCTTCAAGACAATGCCACGTAGAAGGTTTAGCTTCAAATCCATGCGACACAAATGATTTAGATTCTGATACTATCGAAATAAGAGATATATCTTCAAATGCAGACGAAACAAACCAGTTAGCTACAAATCCAAGCGAAATACATGATTTAGCTTCATATCAAGGAGATGTAGAAGGTTTACCTTCAAATCCAATCGAAACACATGATTTAGATTCAAATCAATGCGATGTAGATTGTTTAGCTTCAAGTCCGTGCGAAACAAATGATTTAGCTTCAAACACTTGGGATATAAGTGATATAGCTTCAAATGGAGACGAATCAAACGAGTTACCTTCAAAATCTATGCGATACACATGAGTTAGCTTCAAATCAATGCGTGGTAGAAGCCTTAGCTTCAAATCCATGCGGAACAAGTGATTTAGCTTCAAATACTTGCTATATAAGTGATATAGATTCTAATGCAGGCGAAACAAACGAGATAGCTTCAAATCCATGCGAAACACATTGTTTAGCTGTAAATCAATGCTATGTAGAAGGTTTAGCTTCAAATCCATGCAATACACAAGATTTAGCTTCAAATCAATGCGATGTAGAAGCCTTAGCTTCAAATCCATGTGGAACAAATGATTGAGCTTCAAACACTTGGAATATAGGTGATATAGCATCAAATGCAGGTGAAACTTACGAGTTAGCTACTAATCCATGCGAAACAAATGATTTACCTTCAAATCAATGCGAAGTAGAAGGCTTAGGTTCATCCCCATGCGAAACGATTGATTTAGCTTCAAATACTTGTGATATACATGATTTAGCTTCAACAGCATGCGAAACAAACGAGTTAGCTTCAAATCCGTGCGGAAGATATGATTTAGCTTCAAAACAATGCGAAACACATGGTTTAGCTTCATATTCTTGCGAAACAAGTGGTTTAGCTTCAGATACTTGTGATAAACATGATTTAGCTTCAACTGCATGCGAAACAATCGAGTTAGCTTCAAATGCAAGGGAAACAAATGATATAGCTTCAAATTCATGCGAAGTAGAAGGCTTAGCTGCAAATCCATGCGACACAAATGATTTAGCTTCAAATACTTGCGATATAAATAATACAGCTCCAAATGCAGGCGAAACAAACGAGTTAGCTTCAAATCCAAGCGAAACATATGATTTAGTTTCAAATCAATGCGAAATAGAAGGCTTAGCTTCAAATCTATGCGAAACAAGTGATTTTTCTTCAAATACTTGCGATACAAGTGATATAGCTTCAAGTGCAGACGAAACAAACGAGTTTGCTTCATATCCAAGCGCAACACATGATTTAGCTTCAAATCAAAGCGTTGTAGAAGATTCAACTTCAAATACATGCGACACATATGATTTAGGTTCAGATACTTGCGATATAAGTTATATAGCTTCAAATGCAGGAGAAATAAACGAGTTAGCTTCAAATCCATGCGAAGCACATGATTTAGCTGCAAATCAATGCTATGTAGAAGGTTTAGCTTCAAATCCATGCGACACAAATGATTTAGATTCTGATACTATCGAAATAAGTGATATAGCTTCAAATGCAGACGAAACAAACCAGTTAGCTTCAAATCCAAGCGAAATACATGATTTAGCTTCATGTCAAGGAGATGTAGAAGGTTTACCTTCAAATCCAATCGAAACACATGATTTAGATTCAAATCAATGCGATGTAGAATGTTTAGCTTCAAGTCCGTGCGAAACAAATGATTTAGCTTCAAACACTTGGGATATAAGTGATATAGCTTCAAATGGAGACGAATCAAACGAGTTACCTCCAAAATCCATGCGATACACATGAGTTAGCTTCAAATCAATGCGTGGTAGAAGGATTTGCTTCAAATCCATGAGAAACAATTGATTTACGTTCAGATACTTGCGATATAAGTGATATAGCATCAAATGCAGACGAAACAAACGAGTTAGCTTCAAAACCAAGCGAAACACATGGTTCAGCATCTAATCAATGCGATGTAGAAGCCTTAGCTTCAAATCCATGCGGAACAAGTGATTTAGCTTCAAATACTTGCGATATAAATAATAGAGCTCCAAATGCAGGCGAAATAAACGAGTTAGCTTCAAATCTGTGCGAAACACATGATTTACCTTCAAATTAATTTAATGTAGGAGCCTTATATTCAAAGCCATGCGACACAAATGATTTAGCTTCAAATACTTGCGATATAAATGATATAACTTCAAATGCAGGCAAAACAAACGAGTTAGCTTCAAATCCACGCGGAACACATGATTTAGCTTCAAATCAATGCGATGCACATGGTTTAGCTTCATATTCTTGCGAAACAAGTGGTTTAGCTTCAGATACTTGTGATAAACATGATTTAGCTTCAACTGCAGGCGAAACAAACGAGTTAGCTTCAAATCCAAGCGAAACACATGATTTACCTTCAAATGAATTCAAAGTAGAAGGCTTATCTTCAAAGCCAAGCGACGCAAATGATTTAGCTTCAAATACTTGCGATATAATTGATATAGCTTCAAATGCAGGCGAAACAAACGAGGGAGCTTCAAGTCTATGCGAAACACATGATTTAGCTTCAAATCCAAGCGAAACACATGGTTTAGTTTCATATTCTTGCAAAACAAATGGTTTAGCTTCATATACTTGTGATAAACTTGATTTAGCTTCAACCGCATGCGAAACAAACGAGTTAGCTTCAAAACCAAGCGAAACACATGATTTAGCTTCAAAGCAATGCGAAGTAGAAGGCTTAGCTTCATATCCATGCGAATCAAATGACTTAGCTTCAAATACTTGCGATATAAGTGATATAGCTTCAAATGCAGGCGAAACAAACGAGTTAGCTTCAAATCCAAGCGAAACACTTGATTTACCTTCAAATTAATGCAAAGTAGAAGGCTTATCTTCACAGCCATGCGACACAAATGATTTAGCTTCAAATACTTGCGATATAAATGATATAACTTCAAATGCAGGCAAAACAAACGAGTCAGCTTCAAATCCATGCGGAACACATGATTTATCTTCAAATCAATGCGATGCACATGGTTTATCTTCATATTCTTGCGAACAAGTGGTTTAGCTTCAGATACTTGTGATAAACATGATTTAGCTTCAACTGCATGCGAAACAAACGCGTTAGTTTAAAATGCAAGAGAAACACATGATTTAGCTTCAAATCAATGCGAAGTAGAAGGCTTAGATTCAAATCCATATGATACGAATGATTTAGCTTCAAATACTTGCGGTATAAATGAAGTAGCATCAAATGCAGGCGAAAAAAACGAGTTAACTTCAAATTCAAGAGAAACACATGATTTAGCTTCAAATCAAAGCGATGTAGAAGATTCAACATCAAATACATGCGACACAAATGATTTAGGTTCAGATACTTGCGATATAAGTTATATAGCTTCAAATGCAGGAGAAATAAACGAGTTAGCTTCAAATCCATGCGAAGCACATGATTTAGCTGCAAATCAATGCTATGTAGAAGGTTTAGCTTCAAATCCATGCGACACAAATGATTTAGATTCTGATAATATCGAAATAAGTGATATAGCTTCAAATGCAGACGAAACAAACCAGTTAGCTTCAAATCCAAGCGAAATACATGATTTAGCTTCATATTAAGGAGATGTAGAAGGTTTACCTTCAAATCCAATCGAAAAACATGATTTAGATTCAAATCAATGCGATGTAGAATGTTTAGCTTCAAGTCCGTGCGAAACAAATAATTTAGCTTCAAACACTTGGGATATAAGTGATATAGCTTCAATGGAGACGAATCAAACGAGTTACCTTCAAAATCCATGCGATACACATGATTTAGCTTCAAATCAATGCGTGGTAGAAGGATTTGCTTCAAATCCATGAGAAACAATTGATTTACGTTCAGATACTTGCGATATAAGTGATATAGCATCAAATGCAGGCGAAAAAATCGAGTTAGCTTCAAATCTGTGCGAAACACATGATTTAGCTTCAAATCCATGCGAAACACTATGATTTAGCTTCAAATCAAAGCGAAGGAGAAAGCTTAGCTTCAAGTCAATGTGAAACAACTGATTTGGCTTCAAATCCAAGCGAAACACTTGATTTACCTACAAATTAATGCAAAGTACGAAGGCTTATCTTCACAGCCATGCGACACAAATGATTTAGATTCAAATACTTGCGATATAATTGATATAGCTCCAAATGCAGGCGAAACAAACGAGTTAGCTTCAAATCTGTGCGAAACACATGATTTAGCTTCAAATCCATGCGAAACACATGATTTAGCTTCAAATCAAAGCGAAGGAGAAAGCTTAGCTACAAATCAATGTGAAACAACTGATTTGGCTTCAAATACTTGCGAATGTAAATGATGTAGCTTCAAATGGAGGCGAAACAAGCGAGTTAGCTTCAAATCCATGCGAAACACATGATTTAGCTTCAAATCAATGCGAAGTAGAAGGCTTAGCTTCAAATCCAAGCGAAACACATGATTTTGCTTCAAATCAATGCGAAGTAGAAAGCTTAGCTTCAAATCCATGCGAAACAAATGATTTAGCTTCACATACTTGCGATATAAATGATATAGCTTCAAATGCAGGCGAACATACGAGTTACCTTCAAAACCATGCGGAAGACATGATTTAGCTTCAAATCAATGCGAAACACGTGGTTTAGCTTCATATTCTTGCGAAACATGTGGTTTAGCTTCAGATGCTTGTGATAAACATGATTTAGCTTCAACTGCATGCGAAACAAACGAGTTAGCTTCAAATCTGTGCGAAACACATGATTTAGTTTCAAATTCATGCGAAACACATGGTTTAGCTTCATATTCTTGCGAAACAAACGATTTAGATTCAGATACTTGTGATAAACTTGATTTACCTTCAAAGCAGGCGAAACAAACGAGTTAGCAAAAAAATCCAAGCGAGACACATGATTTACCTTCAAATTAATGCGAAGTAGAAGGCTCATTATCAAAGCCACGCGACACAAATGATTCAGCTTCAAATACTTGCCATATAATTGATATAGCTTCAAATGCAGGCGAAACAAACGAGATAGCTTCACATCCATGCGAAACACATGATTTAGCTGTAAATCAATGCTATGTAGAAGGTTTAGCTTCAAACCCATGCAGTACACAAGATTTAGCTTCAAATCAATGCGATGTATAAGGTTTAGCTTCAAATCCACGTGGACCAAATGATTGAGCTTCAAACACTTGGAATATAGGTGATATAGCTTCAAATGCAGGTGAAACAAACGAGTTAGCTTCAAATCCATGCGAAGCACATGATTTAGCTGCAAATCAATGCTATGTAGAAGGTTTAGCTTCAAATCCATGCGACACAAATGATTTAGATTCTGATAGTATCGAAATAAGTGATATAGCTTCAAATGCAGACGAAACAAACCAGTTAGCTTCAAATCCAAGCGAAATACATGATTTAGCTTCATATCAAGGAGATGTAGAAGGTTTACCTTCAAATCCAATCGAAAAACATGATTTAGATTCAAATCAATGCGATGTAGAATGTTTAGCTTCAAGTCCGTGCGAAACAAATGATTTAGCTTCAAACACTTGGGATATAAGTGATATAGCTTCAAATGGAGACGAATCAAACGAGTTACCTTCAAAATCCATGCGATACACATGAGTTAGCTTCAAATCAATGCGTGGTAGAAGGATTTGCTTCAAATCCATGAGAAACAATTGATTTACGTTCAGATACTTGCGATATAAGTGATATAGCATCAAATGCAGACGAAACAAACGAGTTAGCTTCAAAACCAAGCGAAACACATGATTCAGCATCTAATCAATGCGATGTAGAAGCCTTAGCTTCAAATCCATGCGGAACAAGTGATTTAGCTTCAATACTTGCTATATAAGTGATATAGATTCTAATGCAGGCGAAACAAACGAGATAGCTTCAAATCCATGCGAAACACATTATTTAGCTGTAAATCAATGCTATGTAGAAGGTTTAGCTTCAAATCCATGCGACACAAATGTTTTAGCTTCAAATACTTGCGATATAAATGATATAGATCCAAATGCAAGCGATACAAACGAGTTAGCTTCTAATCCATCCGAAACTCATTATTTTGCTTCAAATCAATGCGAACTAGATGTCTTAGCTTCTAATCCATGCGGAAAAAATGATTTAGCTTGAGATACTTGCGATATAAGTGATGTAGCATCAAATGCAGGCGAAAAAATCGAGTTAGCTTCAAATCTGTGCGAAACACATGATTTAGCTTCAAATCCATGCGAAACACATGATTTAGCTTCAAATCAAAGCGAAGGAGAAAGCTTAGCTTCAAGTCAATGTGAAACAACTGATTTGGCTTCAAATCCAAGCGAAACACTTGATTTACCTACAAATTAATGCAAAGTAGAAGGCTTATCTTCACAGCCATGCGACACAAATGATTTAGATTCAAATACTTGCGATATAATTGATATAGCTCCAAATGCAGGCGAAACAAACGAGTTAGCTTCAAATCTGTGCGAAACACATGATTTAGCTTCAAATCCATGCGAAACACATGATTTAGCTTCAAATCAAAGCGAAGGAGAAAGCTTAGCTACAAATCAATGTGAAACAACTGATTTGGCTTCAAATACTGGCGAATGTAAATGATGTAGCTTCAAATGGAGGCGAAACAAGCGAGTTAGCTTCAAATCCATGCGAAACACATGATTTAGCTTCAAATCAATGCGAAGTAGAAGGCTTAGCTTCAAATCCAAGCGAAACACATGATTTTGCTTCAAATCAATGCGAAGTAGAAAGCTTAGCTTCAAATCCATGCGAAACAAATGATTTAGCTTCACATACTTGCGATATAAATGATATAGCTTCAAATGCAGGCGAACAAACGAGTTACCTTCAAATCCATGCGGAAGACATGATTTAGCTTCAAATCAATGCGAAGTAGAAGGCTTATCATCAAAGCCACGCGACACAAATGATTCAGCTTCAAATACTTGCCATATAATTGATATAGCTTCAAATGCAGCCGAAACAAACGAGTTAGCTTCAAATCCATGCGAAGCACATGATTTAGCTGCAAATCAATGCTATGTAGAAGGTTTAGCTTCAAATCCATGCGACACAAATGTTTTAGCTTCAAACACTTGCTTCAAATATAGCTCCAAATGCAGGCGATACAAACGAGTTAACTTCGAATCCATGCGAAATTCATGATTTTGCTTCAAATCAATGCGAACTAGATGTCTTAGCTTCTAATCCATGCGGAACAAATGATTTAGCTTGAGATACTTGCGATATAAGTCATATAGCATCAAATGCAGGCGAAACAATCGTCTTAGCTTCAAATCCATGCGAAACACATGATTAAGCTTCAAATCGATGCTATGTAGAAGGAAACACATGATTTAGCTTAAAATTCATGCGAAACAAATGATTTAGCTTCAAATACTTGCGATATAAATTACATAATTTCAAATACAGGCAAAACAAACGTGTTAGCTTCAAATCCATTCGGAACACATGTTTTAGTTCCAAATCAATGCGAACTAGATGTCTTAGCTTCAAATCCATGCGAAACAAGTGATTTTTCTTCAATACTTGCGATACAAGTGATATAGCTTCAAGTGCAGACGAAACAAACGAGTTTGATTCATATCCAAGCGAAACACATGATTTAGCTTCAAAGCAATGCGAAGTAGAAGGCTTAGCTTCATATCCATGCGAATCAAATGACTTAGCTTCAAATACTTGCGATATAAGTGATATAGCTTCAAATGCAGGCGAAACAAACGAGTTAGCTTCAAATCCAAGCGAAACACATGATTTAGCTTCAAATCAATGCGATGCACATGGTTTAGCTTCATATTCTTGCGAACAAGTGGTTTAGCTTCAGATACTTGTGATAAACATGATTTAGCTTCAACTGCATGCGAAACAAACGCGTTTGTTTAAAATGAAAGAGAAACACATGATTTAGCTTCAAATCAATGCGAAGTAGAAGGCTTAGATTCAAATCCATACGATACGAATGATTTAGCTTCAAATACTTGCGGTATAAATGAAGTAGCTTCAAATGCAGGCGAAAAAAACGAGTTAACTTCAAATTCAAGAGAAACACATGATTTAGCTTCATATCGATGCGGAACACATGATTTAGTTTCAAATCAATGCGAAATAGAAGGCTTAGATTTCAAATCCATGCGAAACAAATGATTTAGCTTCACATACTTGCGATATATATAATAGAGCTCCAAATGCAGGCGAAATAAACGAGTTAGCTTCAAATCTGTGCGAAACACATGATTTACCTTCAAATTAATTTAAAGTAGAAGCCTTATATTCAAAGCCATGCGACACAAATGATTTAGCTTCAAATACTTGCGATATAAATGATATAACTTCAAATGCAGGCAAAACAAACGAGTTAGCTTCAAATCCATGCGGAACACATGATTTAGCTTCAAATCAATGCGATGCACATGGTTTAGCTTCATATTCTTGCGAAACAAGTGGTTTAGCTTCAGATACTTGTGATAAACATGATTTAGCTTCAACTGCAGGCGAAACAAACGAGTTAGCTTCAAATCCAAGCGAAACACATGATTTACCTTCAAATGAATTCAAAGTAGAAGGCTTATCTTCAAAGCCAAGCGACGCAAATGATTTAGCTTCAAATACTTGCGATATAATTATAGCTTCAAATGCAGGCGAAACAAACGAGGGAGCTTCAAGTCTATGCGAAACACATGATTTAGCTTCAAATCCAAGCGAAACACATGGTTTAGTTTTCATATTCTTGCAAAACAAATGGTTTAGCTTCATATACTTGTGATAAACTTGATTTAGCTTCAACCGCATGCGAAACAAACGAGTTAGCTTCAAAACCAAGCGAAACACATGATATAGCTTCAAAGCAATGCAAAGTAGAAGGCTTAGCTTCATATACATGCGAATCAAATGACTTAGCTTCAAATACTTGCGATATAAGTGATATAGCTTCAAATGCAGGCGAAACAAACGAGTTAGCTTCAAATCCAAGCGAAACACTTGATTTACCTTCAAATTAATGCAAAGTAGAAGGCTTATCTTCACAGCCATGCCGACACAAATGATTTAGCTTCAAATACTTGCGATATAAATGATATAACTTCAAATGCAGGCAAAACAAACGAGTTAGCTTCAAATCCATGCGGAACACATGATTTATCTTCAAATCAATGCGATGCACATGGTTTAGCTTCATATTCTTGCGAAACAAGTGGTTTAGCTTCAGATACTTGTGATAAACATGATTTAGCTTCAACTGCATGCGAAACAAACGCGTTAGTTTAAAATGCAAGAGAAACACATGATTTAGCTTCAAATCAATGCGAAGTAGAAGGCTTAGATTCAAATCCATACGATACGAATGATTTAGCTTCAAATACTTGCGGTATAAATGAAGTAGCTTCAAATGCAGGCGAAAAAAACGAGTTAACTTCAAATTCAAGAGAAACACATGATTTAGCTTCATATCGATGCGAAACACATTGTTTAGCGTCATATTCTTTCGAAACAAATGGGTTATCTTCAAATACTTGTGATATTCATTATTTAACTTCGACTGCATGCGAAACAAACGAGATGACTTCAAATCCATACGAAACACATGATTTAGCTTCAAATCAATGCGTAACACATGATATAACTTCAAATCAATCCGAAGTAAAAGGCTTGGCTTCCAATCAATGCGAAGCAATCGGTTTATCTTCAAATACTTGTGATATTCATGATATAGCTTCAAATGCAGGCGGAACAAACGAGTTAGCTTAAAATCCAAGCCAAACACATGATTTAGATCCAAAACAATGAGAAGTAGAAGGCTTAGCTTCGAATCCATGCGAATCAAATGATTGTGCTTCAAATGCTTGTCATATACATGATATAGCCTCAAATGCAGGCCGAACAAACGAGTTAGCTACAAATCCAAGCGAGACACATGATTTACCTTCAAATTAATGCGAAGTAGAAGTCTTATCATCAAAGCCACGCGACACAAATGATTCAGCTTCAAATACTTGCCATATAATTGATATAGCTTCAAATGCAGGCGAAACAAACGAGATAGCTTCACATCCATGCGAAACACATGATTTAGCTGTAAATCAATGCTATGTAGAAGGTTTAGCTTCAAACCCATGCAGTTCACAAGATTTAGCTTCAAATCAATGCGATGTATAAGGTTTAGCTTCAAATCCACGTGGACCAAATGATTGAGCTTCAAACACTTGGAATATAGGTGATATAGCTTCAAATGCAGGTGAAACAAACTTGTTAGCTTCAAATCCATGCGAAGCACATGATTTAGCTGCAAATCAATGCTATGTAGAAGGTTTAGCTTCAAATCCATGCGACACAAATGTTTTAGCTTCAAACACTTGCTTCAAGTATAGCTCCAAATGCAGGCGATACAAACGAGTTAACTTCGAATCCATATGAAATTCATGATTTTGCTTCAAATCAATGCGAACTAGATGTCTTAGCTTCTAATCCAAGCGGAACAAATGATTTAGCTTGAGATACTTGCGATACAAGTGATATAGCATTAAATGCAGGCGAAACAATCGTCTTAGCTTCAAATCCATGCGAAACACATGATTAAGCTTCAAATCGATGCTATGTAGAAGGAAACACATGATATAGCTTAAAATCCATGCGAAACAAATGATTTAGCTTCAAATACTTGCGATATAAATTACATAACTTCAAATGCAGGCAAAACAAACGTGTTAGCTTCAAATCCATTCGGAACACATGATTTAGCTTCAAATCAATGCGATGCACATGGTTTAGCTTCATATTCTTGCGAAACAAGTGGTTTAGCTTCAGATACTTGTGATAAACATGATTTAGCTTCTACTGCATGCGAAACAAACGCGTTAGTTTAAAATGCAAGAGAAACACATGATTTAGCTTCAAATCAATGCGAAGTAGAAGGCTTAGATTCAAATCCATACGATACGAATGATTTAGCTTCAAATACTTGCGGTATAAATGAAGTAGCTTCAAATGCAGGCGAAAAAAACGAGTTAACTTCAAATTCAAGAGAAACACATGATTTAGCTTCATATCGATGCGAAACACATTGTTTAGCTTCATATTCTTTCGAAACAAATGGGTTATCTTCAAATACTTGTGATATTCATGATTTAACTTCGACTGCATGCGAAACAAACGAGATGACTTCAAATCCATACGAAACACATGATTTAGCTTCAAATCAATGCGGAACACATGATATAACTTCAAATCAATCCGATGTAAAAGGCTTAGCTTCCAATCAATGCGAAGCAATCGGTTTATCTTCAAATACTTGTGATATTCATGATATAGCTTCAAATGCAGGCGGAACAAACGAGTTAGCTTCAAATCCATGCGACAAACATGATTTACCTTCAAATCAAAGCGAAGTAGAAGGTTCAGCTTCAAATCCGGGCGAGACAAATGATTTACCTTCAAATACTTGCGGTATAAATGAAACAGCTTTCAATGCAGGCGAAACAAACGAGTTAGCTTCAAATCCATGCAAAACACATGGTTTAGCTTCAAATCAAGGCGATGTAGAAGGTTTAGCTTCAATTTCATGCAAAACACATGATTTGGCTGCAAATCAAAGCGAAGTAGAAGGTTTAACTTCAAATCCATGTGAAACAAATGGTTTAGCTTCAAATACTTGTGGTATACATGATTTAGCTTCAACTGCAAGCAAAACAAACGATTTAGCTTAAAATCCAAGCCAAACACATGATTTAGATCCAAAACAATGAGAAGTAGAAGGCTTAGCTTCGAATCCATGCGAATCAAATGATTGAGCTTCAAATGCTTGTCATATACATGATATAGCCTCAAATGCAGGCCGAACAAACGAGTTAGCTACAAATCCAAGCGAGACACATGATTTACCTTCAAATTAATGCGAAGTAGAAGGCTTATCATCAAAGCCGGGCGACACAAATGATTCAGCTTCAAATACTTGCCATATAATTGATATAGCTTCAAATGCAGGCGAAACAAACGAGATAGCTTCACATCCATGCGAAACACATGATTTAGCTGTAAATCAATGCTATGTAGAAGGTTTAGCTTCAAACCCATGCAGTACACAAGATTTAGCTTCAAATCAATGCGATGTATAAGGTTTAGCTTCAAATCCACGTGGACCAAATGATTGAGCTTCAAACACTTGGAATATAGGTGATATAGCTTCAAATGCAGGTGAAACAAACGAGTTAGCTTCAAATCCATGCGAAGCACATGATTTAGCTGCAAATCAATGCTATGTAGAAGGTTTAGCTTCAAATCCATGCGACACAAATGTTTTAGCTTCAAACACTTGCTTCAAATATAGCTCCAAATGCAGGCGATACAAACGAGTTAACTTCGAATCCATGCGAAATTCATGATTTTGCTTCAAATCAATGCGAACTAGATGTCTTAGCTTCTAATCCATGCGGAAAAAATGATTTAGCTTGAGATACTTGCGATATAAGTGATGTAGCATCAAATGCAGGCGAAAAAATCGAGTTAGCTTCAAATCTGTGCGAACACATGATTTAGCTTCAAATCCATGCGAAACACATGATTTAGCTTCAAATCAAAGCGAAGGAGAAAGCTTAGCTTCAAATCAATGTGAAACAACTGATTTGGCTTCAAATACTGGCGAATGTAAATGATGTAGCTTCAAATGGAGGCGAAACAAGCGAGTTAGCTTCAAATCCATGCGAAACACATGATTTAGCTTCAAATCAATGCGAAGTAGAAGGCTTAGCTTCAAATCCAAGCGAAACACATGATTTTGCTTCAAATCAATGCGAAGTAGAAAGCTTAGCTTCAAATCCATGCGAAACAAATGATTTAGCTTCACATACTTGCGATATAAATGATATAGCTTCAAATGCAGGCGAACAAACGAGTTACCTTCAAATCCATGCGGAAGACATGATTTAGCTTCAAATCAATGCGAAGTAGAAGGCTTATCATCAAAGCCACGCGACACAAATGATTCAGCTTCAAATACTTGCCATATAATTGATATAGCTTCAAATGCAGCCGAAACAAACGAGTTAGCTTCAAATCCATGCGAAGCACATGATTTAGCTGCAAATCAATGCTATGTAGAAGGTTTAGCTTCAAATCCATGCGACACAAATGTTTTAGCTTCAAACACTTGCTTCAAATATAGCTCCAAATGCAGGCGATACAAACGAGTTAACTTCGAATCCATGCGAAATTCATGATTTTGCTTCAAATCAATGCGAACTAGATGTCTTAGCTTCTAATCCATGCGGAACAAATGATTTAGCTTGAGATACTTGCGATATAAGTCATATAGCATCAAATGCAGGCGAAACAATCGTCTTAGCTTCAAATCCATGCGAAACACATGATTAAGCTTCAAATCGATGCTATGTAGAAGGAAACACATGATTTAGCTTAAAATTCATGCGAAACAAATGATTTAGCTTCAAATACTTGCGATATAAATTACATAATTTCAAATACAGGCAAAACAAACGTGTTAGCTTCAAATCCATTCGGAACACATGTTTTAGTTCCAAATCAATGCGAACTAGATGTCTTAGCTTCAAATCCATGCGAAACAAGTGATTTTTCTTCAAATACTTGCGATACAAGTGATATAGCTTCAAGTGCAGACGAAACAAACGAGTTTGATTCATATCCAAGCGAAACACATGATTTAGCTTCAAAGCAATGCGAAGTAGAAGGCTTAGCTTCATATCCATGCGAATCAAATGACTTAGCTTCAAATACTTGCGATATAAGTGATATAGCTTCAAATGCAGGCGAAACAAACGAGTTAGCTTCAAATCCAAGCGAAACACATGATTTAGCTTCAAATCAATGCGATGCACATGGTTTAGCTTCATATTCTTGCGAAACAAGTGGTTTAGCTTCAGATACTTGTGATAAACATGATTTAGCTTCAACTGCATGCGAAACAAACGCGTTTGTTTAAAATGAAAGAGAAACACATGATTTAGCTTCAAATCAATGCGAAGTAGAAGGCTTAGATTCAAATCCATACGATACGAATGATTTAGCTTCAAATACTTGCGGTATAAATGAAGTAGCTTCAAATGCAGGCGAAAAAACGAGTTAACTTCAAATTCAAGAGAAACACATGATTTAGCTTCATATCGATGCGGAACACATGATTTAGTTTCAAATCAATGCGAAATAGAAGGCTTAGATTCAAATCCATGCGAAACAAATGATTTAGCTTCACATACTTGCGATATATATAATAGAGCTCCAAATGCAGGCGAAATAAACGAGTTAGCTTCAAATCTGTGCGAAACACATGATTTACCTTCAAATTAATTTAAAGTAGAAGCCTTATATTCAAAGCCATGCGACACAAATGATTTAGCTTCAAATACTTGCGATATAAATGATATAACTTCAAATGCAGGCAAAACAAACGAGTTAGCTTCAAATCCATGCGGAACACATGATTTAGCTTCAAATCAATGCGATGCACATGGTTTAGCTTCATATTCTTGCGAAACAAGTGGTTTAGCTTCAGATACTTGTGATAAACATGATTTAGCTTCAACTGCAGGTGAAACAAACGAGTTAGCTTCAAATCCTAGCGAAACACATGATTTACCTTCAAATGAATTCAAAGTAGAAGGCTTATCTTCAAAGCCAAGCGACGCAAATGATTTAGCTTCAAATACTTGCGATATAATTGATATAGCTTCAAATGCAGGCGAAACAAACGAGGGAGCTTCAAGTCTATGCGAAACACATGATTTAGCTTCAAATCCAAGCGAAACACATGGTTTAGTTTCATATTCTTGCAAAACAAATGGTTTAGCTTCATATACTTGTGATAAACTTGATTTAGCTTCAACCGCATGCGAAACAAACGAGTTAGCTTCAAAACCAAGCGAAACACATGATATAGCTTCAAAGCAATGCAAAGTAGAAGGCTTAGCTTCATATACATGCGAATCAAATGACTTAGCTTCAAATACTTGCGATATAAGTGATATAGCTTCAAATGCAGGCGAAACAAACGAGTTAGCTTCAAATCCAAGCGAAACACTTGATTTACCTTCAAATTAATGCAAAGTAGAAGGCTTATCTTCACAGCCATGCGACACAAATGATTTAGCTTCAAATACTTGCGATATAAATGATATAACTTCAAATGCAGGCAAAACAAACGAGTTAGCTTCAAATCCATGCGGAACACATGATTTATCTTCAAATCAATGCGATGCACATGGTTTAGCTTCATATTCTTGCGAAACAAGTGGTTTAGCTTCAGATACTTGTGATAAACATGATTTAGCTTCAACTGCATGCGAAACAAACGCGTTAGTTTAAAATGCAAGAGAAACACATGATTTAGCTTCAAATCAATGCGAAGTAGAAGGCTTAGATTCAAATCCATACGATACGAATGATTTAGCTTCAAATACTTGCGGTATAAATGAAGTAGCTTCAAATGCAGGCGAGAAAAACGAGTTAACTTCAAATTCAAGAGAAACACATGATTTAGCTTCATATCGATGCGAAACACATTGTTTAGCGTCATATTCTTTCGAAACAAATGGGTTATCTTCAAATACTTGTGATATTCATTATTTAACTTCGACTGCATGCGAAACAAACGAGATGACTTCAAATCCATACGAAACACATGATTTAGCTTCAAATCAATGCGTAACACATGATATAACTTCAAATCAATCCGAAGTAAAAGGCTTGGCTTCCAATCAATGCGAAGCAATCGGTTTATCTTCAAATACTTGTGATATTCATGATATAGCTTCAAATGCAGGCGGAACAAACGAGTTAGCTTAAAATCCAAGCCAAACACATGATTTAGATCCAAAACAATGAGAAGTAGAAGGCTTAGCTTCGAATCCATGCGAATCAAATGATTGTGCTTCAAATGCTTGTCATATACATGATATAGCCTCAAATGCAGGCCGAACAAACGAGTTAGCTACAAATCCAAGCGAGACACATGATTTACCTTCAAATTAATGCGAAGTAGAAGTCTTATCATCAAAGCCACGCGACACAAATGATTCAGCTTCAAATACTTGCCATATAATTGATATAGCTTCAAATGCAGGCGAAACAAACGAGATAGCTTCACATCCATGCGAAACCCTTGATTTAGCTTCAATTCCATGCGAAACACATGATTTAGTTTCAAATCAATGCGAAGTAGCAGGCATAGCTTCATATCCATGCGAAACAAATGATTTAGCTTCACATACTTGCGATATAAATGATATAGCTTCAAATGCAGGCGAAACAAACGAGATAGCTACAAATCCAAGCGAGACACATGATTTACCTTCAAATTAATGCGAAGTAGAAGGCTTATCATCAAAGCCACGCAGTACATAAGATTTAGCTTCAAATCAATGCGATGTATAAGGTTTAGCTTCAAACCCACGTGGACCAAATGATTGAGCTTCAAACACTTGGAATATAGGTGATATAGCTTCAAATGCAGGTGAAACAAACGAGTTAGCTTCAAATCCATGCGAAGCACATGATTTAGCTTCAAATCAATGCGATGCACATGGTTTAGCTTCATGTTCTTGCGAAACAAGTGGTTTAGCTTCAGATACTTGTGATAAACATGATTTAGCTTCAACTGCATGCGAAACAAACGCGTTAGTTTAAAATGCAAGAGAAACACATGATTTAGCTTCAAATCAATGCGAAGTAGAAGGCTTAGATTCAAATCCATACGATACGAATGATTTAGCTTCAAATACTTGCGGTATAAATGAAGTAGCTTCAAATGCAGGCGAAAAAAACGAGTTAACTTCAAATTCAAGAGAACACATGATTTAGCTTCATATCGATGCGAAACACATTGTTTAGCTTCATATTCTTTCGAAACAAATGGGTTATCTTCAAATACTTGTGATATTCATGATTTAACTTCGACTGCATGCGAAACAAACGAGATGACTTCAAATCCATACGAAACACATGATTTAGCTTCAAATCAATGCGGAACACATGATATAACTTCAAATCAATCCGAAGTAAAAGGCTTAGCTTCCAATCAATGCGAAGCAATCGGTTTATCTTCAAATACTTGTGATATTCATGATATAGCTTCAAATGCAGGCGGAACAAACGAGTTAGCTTCAAATCCATGCGAAAAACATGATTTACCTTCAAATCAAAGCGAAGTAGAAGGTTCAGCTTCAAATCCGGGCGAGACAAATGATTTACCTTCAAATACTTGCGGTATAAATGAAACAGCTTTCAATGCAGGCGAAACAAACGAGTTAGCTTCAAATCCATGCAAAACACATGGTTTAGCTTCAAATCAAGGCGATGTAGAAGGTTTAGCTTCAATTTCATGCAAAACACATGATTTGGCAGCAAATCAAAGCGAAGTAGAAGGTTTAACTTCAAATCCATGTGAAACAAATGGTTTAGCTTCAAATACTTGTGGTATACATGATTTAGCTTCAACTGAAAGCAAAACAAACGATTTAGCTTAAAATCCAAGCCAAACACATGATTTAGATCCAAATCAATGAGAAGTAGAAGGCTTATCATCAAAGCCACGCGACTCAAATGATTCAGCTTCAAATACTTGCCATATAATTGATATAGCTTCAAATGCAGGCGAGACAAACGAGATAGCTTCACATCCATGCGAAACACATGATTTAGCTGTAAATCAATGCTATGTAGAAGGTTTAGCTTCAAACCCATGCAGTACACAAGATTTAGCTTCAAATCAATGCGATGTATAAGGTTTAGCTTTAAATCCACGTGGACCAAATGATTGAGCTTCAAACACTTGGAGTATAGGTGATATAGCTTCAAATGCAGGTGAAACAAATGAGTTAGCTTCAAATCCATGCGAAGCACATGATTTAGCTGCAAATCAATGCTATGTAGAATGTTTAGCTTCAAATCCATGCGACACAAATGTTTTAGCTTCAAACACTTGCTTCAAATATAGCTCCAAATGCAGGCGATACAAACGAGTTAACTTCGAATCCATGCGAAATTCATGATTTTGCTTCAAATCAATGCGAACTAGATGTCTTAGCTTCTAATCCATGCGGAACAAATGATTTAGCTTGAGATACTTGCGATATAAGTGATATAGCATCAAATGCAGGCGAAACAATCGTCTTAGCTTCAATCCATGCAAAACACATGATTAAGCTTCAAATCGATGCTATGTAGAAGGAAACACATGATTTAGCTTAAAATTCATGCGAAACAAATGATTTAGCTTCAAATACTTGCGATATAAATTACATAACTTCAAATGCAGGCAAAACAAACGTGTTAGCTTCAAATCCATTCGGAACACATGATTTAGTTCCAAATCAATGCGAACTAGATGTCTTAGCTTCAAATCCATGCGAAACAAGTGATTTTTCTTAAAATACTTGCGATACAAGTGATATAGCTTCAAGTGCAGACGAAACAAACGAGTTTGCTTCATATCCAAGCGAAACACATGATTTAGCTTCAAATCAATTCGATGTAGAACATTCAACTTCAAATACATGCGACACAAATGATTTAGGTTCAGATACTTGCGATATAAGTTATATAGCTTCAAATGCAGGAGAAATAAACGAGTTAGCTTCAAATCCATGCGAAGCACATGATTTAGCTGCAAATCAATGCTATGTAGAAGGTTTAGCTTCAAATCCATGCGACACAAATGTTTTAGCTTCAAATACTTGCAATATAAACGATATAGATCCAAATGCAGGCGATACAAACGAGTTAGCTTCTAATCCATCCGAAACTCATTATTTTGCTTCAAATCAATGCGAACTAGATGTCTTAGCTTCTAATCCATGCGGAAAAAATGATTTAGTTTGAGATACTTGCGATATAAGTGATGTAGCATCAAATGCAGGCGAAACAATCGAGTTAGATTAAAATCCATGCAAAACACATGATTATGCTTCAAGACAATGCCACGTAGAAGGTTTAGCTTCAAATCCATGCGACACAAATGATTTAGATTCTGATACTATCGAAATAAGTGATAGAGCTTCAAATGCAGACGAAACAAACCAGTTAGCTTCAAATCCAAGCGAAATACATGATTTAGCTTCATATCAAGGAGATGTAGAAGGTTTACCTTCAAATCCAATCGAAACACATGATTTAGTTCCAAATCAATGCGATGTAGAATGTTTAGCTTCAAGTCCGTGCGAAACAAATGATTTAGCTTCAAATACTTGGGATATATGTGATATAGCTTCAAATGGAGACGAATCAAACGAGTTACCTTCAAAATCCATGCGATACACATGAGTTAGCTTCAAATCAATGCGTGGTAGAAGGATTTGCTTCAAATCCATGAGAAACAATTGATTTACGTTCAGATACTTGCGATATAAGTGATATAGCATCAAATGCAGACGAAACAAACGAGTTAGCTTCAAAATCAAGCGAAACACATGATTCAGCATCTAATCAATGCGATGTAGAAGCCTTAGCTTCAAATCCATGCGGAACAAGTGATTTAGCTTCAAATACTTGCTATATAAGTGATATAGTTTCTAATGCAGGCGAAACAAACGAGATAGCTTCAAATCCATGCGAAACACATTATTTAGCTGTAAATCAATGCTATGTAGAAGGTTCAGCTTCAAATCCATGCAATACACAAGATTTAGCTTCAAATCAATGCGATGTAGAAGCCTTAGCTTCAAATCCATGTAGAACAAATGATTGAGCTTCAAACACTTGGAATATAGGTGATATAGCTTCAAATGCAGGTGAAACAAACGAGTTAGCTACTAATCCATGCGAAACAAATGATTTAGCTTCAAATACTTGCGATATAAATTACATAACTTCAAATGCAGGCAAAACAAACGTGTTAGCTTCAAATCCATTCGGAACACATGATTTAGTTCCAAATCAATGCGAACTAGATGTCTTGGCTTCAAATCCATGCGAAACAAGTGATTTTTCTTCAAATACTTGCGATACAAGTGATATAGCTTCAAGTGCAGACGAAACAAACGAGTTTGCTTCATATCCAAGCGAAACACATGATTTAGCTTCAAATCAATGCGATGTAGAAGATTCAACTTCAAATACATGCGACACAAATGATTTAGGTTCAGATACTTGCGATATAAGTTATATAGCTTCAAATGCAGGAGAAATAAACGAGTTAGCTTCAAATCCATGCGAAGCACATGATTTAGCTGCAAATCAATGCTATGTAGAAGGTTTAGCTTCAAATCCATGCGACACAAATGTTTTAGCTTCAAATATTTGCGATATAAATGATATAGATCCAAATGCAGGCGATACAAACGAGTTAGCTTCTAATCCATCCGAAACTCATTATTTTGCTTCAAGACAATGCCACGTAGAAGGTTTAGCTTCAAATCCATGCGACACAAATGATTTAGATTCTGATACTATCGAAATAAGTGATAGAGCTTCAAATGCAGACGAAACAAACCAGTTAGCTTCAAATCCAAGCGAAATACATGATTTAGCTTCATATCAAGGAGATGTAGAAAGTTTACCTTCAAATCCAATCGAAACACATGATTTAGATTCAAATCAATGCGATGTAGAATGTTTAGCTTCAAGTCCGTGCGAAACAAATGATTTAGCTTCAAACACTTGGGATATAAGTGATATAGCTTCAAATGGAGACGAATCAAACGAGTTACCTTCAAAATCCATGCGATACGCATGAGTTAGCTTCAAATCAATGCGTGGTAGAAGGATTTGCTTCAAATCCATGAGAAACAATTGATTTACGTTCAGATACTTGCGATATAAGTGATATAGCATCAAATGCAGACGAAACAAACGAGTTAGCTTCAAAACCAAGCGAAACACATGATTCAGCATCTAATCAATGCGATGTAGAAGCCTTAGCTTCAAATCCATGCGGAACAAGTGATTTAGCTTCAAATACTTGCTATATAAGTGATATAGTTTCTAATGCAGGCGAAACAAACGAGATAGCTTCAAATCCATGCGAAACACATTATTTAGCTGTAAATCAATGCTATGTAGAAGGTTTAGCTTCAAATCCATGCAATACACAAGATTTAGCTTCAAATCAATGCGATGTAGAAGCCTTAGCTTCAAATCCATGTGGAACAAATGATTGAGCTTCAAACACTTGGAATATAGGTGATATAGCTTCAAATGCAGGTGAAACAAACGAGTTAGCTACTAATCCATGCGAAACAAATGATTTACCTGCAAATCAATGCGAAGTAGAAGGCTTAGGTTCATCCCCATGCGAAACGATTGATTTAGCTTCAAATACTTGTGATATACATGATTTAGCTTCAACTGCATGCGAAACAAACGAGTTAGCTTCAAATCCATGCGGAAGACATGATTTAGCTTCAAAACAATGCGAAACACATGGTTGAGCTTCATATTCTTGCGAAACAAGTGGTTTAGCTTCAGATACTTGTGATAAACATGATTTAGCTTCAACTGCATGCGAAACAATCGCGTTAGCTTCAAATGCAAGGGAAACAAATGATATAGCTTCAAATCCATGCGAAACGCATGATTTAGCTTCAAATCAATGCGAAGTAGAAGGCGTAGCTTCAAATCCATGCGACTCAAATGATTTAGCTTCAAATACTTGCGATATAATTGATAAAGCTTCATATGCAGGCGAAACAAACGAGTTAGATTCAAATCCAAGCGAAACACATGATTTAGTTTCAAATCAATGCGAAGTAGAAGGCTTAGCTGCAAATCCATGCGACACAAATGATTTAGCTTCAAATACTTGCGATATAAATAATACAGCTCCAAATGCAGGCGAAACAATCGTCTTAGCTTCAAATCCATGCAAAACACATGATTAAGCTTCAAATCGATGCTATGTAGAAGGAAACACATGATTTAGCTTAAAATTCATGCGAAACAAATGATTTAGCTTCAAATACTTGCGATATAAATTACATAACTTCAAATGCAGGCAAAACAAATGTGTTAGCTTCAAATCCATTCGGAACACATGATTTAGTTCCAAATCAATGCGAACTAGATGTCTTAGCTTCAAATCCATGCGAAACAAGTGATTTTTCTTCAAATACTTGCGATACAAGTGATATAGCTTCAAGTGCAGACGAAACAAACGAGTTTGCTTCATATCCAAGCGAAACACATGATTTAGCTTCAAATCAATTCGATGTAGAACATTCAACTTCAAATACATGCGACACAAATGATTTAGGTTCAGATACTTGCGATATAAGTTATATAGCTTCAAATGCAGGAGAAATAAACGAGTTAGCTTCAAATCCATGCGAAGCACATGATTTAGCTGCAAATCAATGCTATGTAGAAGGTTTAGCTTCAAATCCATGCGACACAAATGTTTTAGCTTCAAATACTTGCGATATAAACGATATAGATCCAAATGCAGGCGATACAAACGAGTTAGCTTCTAATCCATCCGAAACTCATTATTTTGCTTCAAATCAATGCGAACTAGATGTCTTAGCTTCTAATCCATGCGGAAAAAATGATTTAGTTTGAGATACTTGCGATATAAGTGATGTAGCATCAAATGCAGGCGAAACAATCGAGTTAGATTCAAATCCATGCAAAACACATGATTATGCTTCAAGACAATGCCACGTAGAAGGTTTAGCTTCAAATCCATGCGACACAAATGATTTAGATTCTGATACTATCGAAATAAGTGATAGAGCTTCAAATGCAGACGAAACAAACCAGTTAGCTTCAAATCCAAGCGAAATACATGATTTAGCTTCATATCAAGGAGATGTAGAAGGTTTACCTTCAAATCCAATCGAAACACATGATTTAGTTCCAAATCAATGCGATGTAGAATGTTTAGCTTCAAGTCCGTGCGAAACAAATGATTTAGCTTCAAATACTTGGGATATATGTGATATAGCTTCAAATGGAGACGAATCAAACGAGTTACCTTCAAAATCCATGCGATACACATAAGTTAGCTTCAAATCAATGCGTGGTAGTAGGATTTGCTTCAAATCCATGAGAAACAATTGATTTACGTTCAGATACTTGCGATATAAGTGATATAGCATCAAATGCAGACGAAACAAACGAGTTAGCTTCAAAATCAAGCGAAACACATGATTCAGCATCTAATCAATGCGATGTAGAAGCCTTAGCTTCAAATCCATGCGGAACAAGTGATTTAGCTTCAAATACTTGCTATATAAGTGATATAGTTTCTAATGCAGGCGAAACAAACGAGATAGCTTCAAATCCATGCGAAACACATTATTTAGCTGTAAATCAATGCTATGTAGAAGGTTCAGCTTCAAATCCATGCAATACACAAGATTTAGCTTCAAATCAATGCGATGTAGAAGCCTTAGCTTCAAATCCATGTAGAACAAATGATTGAGCTTCAAACACTTGGAATATAGGTGATATAGCTTCAAATGCAGGTGAAACAAACGAGTTAGCTACTAATCCATGCGAAACAAATGATTTAGCTTCAAATACTTGCGATATAAATTACATAACTTCAAATGCAGGCAAAAAAAACGTGTTAGCTTCAAATCCATTCGGAACACATGATTTAGTTCCAAATCAATGCGAACTAGATGTCTTGGCTTCAAATCCATGCGAAACAAGTGATTTTTCTTCAAATACTTGCGATACAAGTGATATAGCTTCAAGTGCAGACGAAACAAACGAGTTTGCTTCATATCCAAGCGAAACACATGATTTAGCTTCAAATCAATGCGATGTAGAAGATTCAACTTCAAATACATGCGACACAAATGATTTAGGTTCAGATACTTGCGATATAAGTTATATAGCTTCAAATGCAGGAGAAATAAACGAGTTAGCTTCAAATCCATGCGAAGCACATGATTTAGCTGCAAATCAATGCTATGTAGAAGGCTTAGCTTCAAATCCATGCGAAACAAATGATTTAGCTTCACATACTTGCGATATAAATAATATAGCTCCAAATGCAGGCGAAATAAACGAGTTAGCTTCAAATCTGTGCGAAACACATGATTTACCTTCAAATTCAAGCGAAACACATGATTTACCTTCAAATTAATGCAAAGTAGAAGGCTTATCTTCACAGCCATGCGACACAAATGATTTAGATTCAAATACTTGCGATATAATTGATATAGCTTCAAATGCAGGCGAAAGAAACGAGTTAGCTTCAAATCTGTGCGAAACACATGATTTAGCTTCAAATCCATGCGAAACACATGATTTAGCTTCAAATCAAAGCGAAGGAGAAAGCTTAGCTTCAAATCAATGTGAAACAACTGATTTGGCTTCAAATACTTGCGAATGTAAATGATGTAGCTTCAAATGGAGGCGAAACAAGCGAGTTAGCTTCAAATCCATGCGAAACACATGATTTAGCTTCAAATCAATGCGAAGTAGAAGGCTTAGCTTCAAATCCAAGCGAAACACATGATTTTGCTTCAAATCAATGCGAAGTAGAAAGCATAGCTTCAAATCCATGCGAAACAAATGATTTAGCTTCACATACTTGCGATATAAATGATATAGCTTCAAATGCAGGCGAACAAACGAGTTACCTTCAAATCCATGCGGAAGACATGATTTAGCTTCAAATCGATGCGAAACACGTGGTTTAGCTTCATATTCTTGCGAAACATGTGGTTTAGCTTCAGATGCTTGTGATAAACATGATTTAGCTTCAACTGCATGCGAAACAAACGAGTTAGCTTCAAATCTGTGCGAAATAAATGATTTAGCTTCACATACTTGCGATTAAATGATATAGCTTCAAATGCAGGCGAAACAAACGAGTTAGCTTCAAATCCATGCGAAACACATGATTTGCTTCAAATCAATGCGAAGTAGAAGGCTTAGCTTCAAATCCATGCGGAACAAATGATTTAGCTTCAGATAATTGCGATATAAATAATATAGCTCCAAATGCAGGCGAAACAAACGAGTTAGCATTAAATCCATGCGAAACAGATGATTTAGCTTCAAATCAATGCGATTTAGAAGGTTTAGCTTCAAATCCATGCGACAGGAATGATTTAGCTTCAGATACTTCGGATATAAGTGATATAGCTACAAATACAGGAGAAACTACCGAGTTAGCTCCAAACCCATGCGAAGCAAATGATTTAGCTACAAATCAATGCGAAGTAGAAGGCTTATCTTCAAATACATGCTGAACAAATGATTTATATTCAACTACTTGCCATATAATTGATATAGTGTCAACTGCAGGCGAAACAATCGACCTAGCCTCAAATCCAAGCGAAACACATGAATTAGCTTCAAATCAATGCGATGTAGAAGGTTTAGCATCAAATCCGTGCCAGACAAATCATTTAGATTCCAATACTTGCGATATAATTGATATAGCTTCAACTGCATGCGAAACAAACGAGTTGGCTACAAATCCATGCGAAACACATGATTAAGCTAGAAATGCATGCGAAACACATGATTTGGGTTCAAATCAATGTGAAGTTGTAGGCTTGGCTTCAAATCCATGCAAAACAAATGGTTCAGCTTCAAATACTTGTGATATACATGATTTAGGTTCAACTGCAGGCGAAACAAACGAGTTAGCTTCAAATCGAAGCGAAAGACATAATTTATTTTCAAATCAATGCGAAGTAGAAGGCTTATGCTTCAAATCCATGAGATTCAGATCCCTTAGTTTAAAATTCGCGTGATATACATGATTTAGCTTCAACTACACGCGAAACAAACGTGTTAGCTTCAAATCCAAGCCAAGCAGATGATTTAGCTTCAAATCAATGCGAAGTAGAAGGCTTAGCTTCAAATCCGTGCGGAACAAATGACTTATCTTCAAATACTTGCGATATAATTGATAAAGCTTCAAATGCAGGCGAAACAAACGAGTTAGATTCAAATCCAAGGGAAACACGAGTTTGCTTCAAATTCATGAGAAACACATGGTTTAGCTTCATATTCTTGCGAAACAAGTGGCTTAGCTTCCGATGCTTGTGATAAACATGATTTAGCTGCCACTGCATACGAATCAAACGTGTTAGCTTCAAATCCAAGGGAAACACATGATTTTGCTTCGAATTCATGATTAACACATGGTTTAGCTTCATATTCTTGCGAAGCAAGTGGTTTAGGTGCAGATACTTGTGGTAAACATGATTTAGCTTCAACTGTATGCGAAACAAACGAGTTACTTTCAAATCAACGCGATAAACATGATTTAGCTTCATATCAATCGAAGTAGAAGGCTTAGCTTCAAATCCAAGCTAATCAAATGGTTTAGCTACAAATACTTGTGATATACATTATTTAGCAACAACTGCAAGCGAAACAAACGAGTAAGCTTCACATCCATGCGAAACACATCATTTAGCTGCAAGTCAATGCGATGTAGAAGGAATACCTTTAAATCCATGCGAATCAAATGATTTAGTCTCAAATACTTGTGATATGCATGACATATCTTCAAATGCAGACGAAACAAACGAGTTAGTTCCAAATCCATGCGAAACACATGATCTAGCTTCAAATCCAAGTGAAACACATGGTATAGCTTCATATACTTGCGATATAAATGATATAGCTTCAAATCCATGCAAAACAAACGAGTTAGCAGCAAATCCATGCGAAACACATGATTTAGCATCAAATCCATGGGAAACACATGATTTAGATACAATTCATGCGAAACAAATGGTTTAGCTTCATATTCTTGTGAAACAAATGGTTTAGCTTCAGGCAATTGTGATAAAAATGATTTAGCTTCAACTGCATACAAAACAAACGAGTTTGCTTCAAATCCAACGGAAACACATGATTTAGCTTCAAATCAATGCTATGTAGAAAGCTTAGCTTCAAATCCATGCAAATCAAATGATTTAATCTTAAATACTTGTGATATGCATGATATAGATTCAAATGCAGGCGAAGTAAACGAGTTAACTTCAAATCCATGCGAAACAAATGTTTTAGCATCAAATACTTGCGATATAATTGATATAGCTTCAAATGCAGGCGAAACAATCTAGTTAGCTTCAAATCCAAGCGGAAGACATGATTTAGCTTCAAATCAATGCGAAGTAGAAGGCTCAGCTTCAAATCCATGCGAAACACATGATTTAGCTTCAAATCAATGCGATGTAGAAGGCGTAGCTTCAAATCCACGCGACAGAAATGATTTACCTTCAAATACTTGCGATATAATTGATAAAGCTTCAAATGCAGGCGAAAAAAACGAGTTAGCTTCAAATCCAAGCGAAAAACATGATTTAGTTTCAAATCAATGCGAAGTAGAAGGATTAGCTTCAAATCCATTCGACACAAATGATTTAGCTTCAAATACTTGCGATAGAAGAGATATAGCTTCAAATGCAGGCGAAACAAACGAGTTAGCTTCAAAGCCATGCGACACGAATGATTTAGCTTCAAATACTTGCGATATAATTGATACAGCTTCAAATGCAGGCGAAACAAACGAGTTAGCTTCAAATCCAAGCGAAACACACGATTTAGTTTCAAATCAATGCGAAGTAGAAGGCTAAGCTTCAACTCCATGGGAAACAAATGATTTAGCTTCACATACTTGCGATATAAATTATATAGCTTCAAATGCAGGCGAAACAAACGAGTTACCTTCAAATTTAAGCGAAACACATGATTTACCTTCAAATTAATGCAAAGCAGAAGGCTTATCTTCAAAGCCATGTGACACAAATGATTTAGCTTCAAATACTTGCGATGGAAGAGATATAGCTTCAAATGCAGGCGAAACAAACGAGTTAGATTCAAATCCAAGCGAAACACATGATTTAGTTTCAAATCAATGCGAAGTAGAAGGCTTAGCTGCAAATCCATGCGACACAAATGATTTAGCTTCAAATACTTGCGATGTAAGTGAAATAGCTTCAAATGCATGAAAAACAAACGAATTATCTTCAAAACCATGCGACACAAATGATTTAGCTTCAAATACTTGCGATATAATTGATATAGCTTCAAATGCAGGCGAAACAATCTAGTTAGCTTCAAATCCAAGCGGAAGACATGATTTAGCTTCAAATCAATGCGAAGTAGAAGGCTCAGCTTCAAATCCATGCGAAACACATGATTTAGTTTCAAATCAATGCGATGTAGAAGGCGTAGCTTCAAATCCACGCGACAGAAATGATTTACCTTCAAATACTTGCGATATAATTGATAAAGCTTCAAATGCAGGCGAAAAAAACGAGTTAGCTTCAAATCCAAGCGAAAAACATGATTTACCTTCAAATTAATGCAAAGCAGAAGGCTTATCTTCAAAGCCATGCGACACAAATGATTTAGCTTCAAATACTTGCGATATAATTGATAAAGCTTAAAATGCAGGCGAAACAAACGGATTAGCTTCAAATCCAAGCGAAACACATGATTTAGTTTCAAATCAATGCGAAGTAGAAGGATTAGCTTCAAATCCATGCGACACAAATGATTTAGCTTCAAATACTTGCGATAGAAGAGATATAGCTTCAAATGCGAGCGAAACAAACGAGTTAGCTTCAAAGCCATGCGACACGAATGATTTAGCTACAAATACTTGCGATATAATTGATATAGCTTCAAATGCAGGCGAAACAAACGAGTTAGTTCCAAATTCATGCGAAACACGTGATTTAGGTTTAAATTCATGCGAAACAAATGATTTAGCTTCAAATTCATGCGAAACAAACGAGATAGCTTCAAATCCAAGGGAAACACATGGCTTAGTTTCAAATCAATGCGAAGTAGAAGGCTTATCCTCAAAGCCATGCGACACAAATGATTTAGCTTCAAATACTTGCGATATAATTGATAAAGTTTCAAATGCAGGCGAAACAAACGAGTTAGCTTCAAATCCAAACGACACACATGATTACTTTCAAATCAAGGCGAAGTAGAAGGCTTAGCTTTAAATTCATGCGACACAAATGATTTAGCTTCAAATACGTGCGATAGAAGTGATAAAGTTTCAATGCAGGCGAAACAAACGAGTTAGCTTCAAAGCTATGCGACACAAATGATTTAGCTTCAAATACTTGCGATATAATTGATATAGCATCAAATGCAGGCGAAACAAACGAGTTAGCTTCAAATCCAAGCGAAACACACGATTTAGTTTCAAATCAATGCGAAGTAGAAGGCTAAGCTTCAACTCCATGGGAAACAAATGATTTAGCTTCACATACTTGCGATATAAATTATATAGCTTCAAATGCAGGCGAAACAAACGAGTTACCTTCAAATTTAAGCGAAACACATGATTTACCTTCAAATTCATGCAAAGTAGAAGACTTATCTTCAAAGCCATGTGACACAAATGATTTAGCTTCAAATACTTGCGATATAATTGATATAGCATCAAATGCAGGTGAAACAAACGAGTTAGCTTCAAATCCTTGCGAAACACATGATTAAGCTTCAAATGCATGCGAAACACATGACTTAGGTTCAAATTCATGGCAAACACGTGGTTTAGCATCAAATCCATGCTAATCAAATGGTTTGGCTTGAAATACTTGTGATATACATGATTTAGATTCAACTGCATGCGAAACAAACGAGTTCGCTTCAAATCAAAGCGAAACACATGATTTAGCTTCAAATCAATGCGAAGTAAAAGGCTTAGCTTCAAACCCATGCGAAACAAATGGTTTACCTACAATCATTAGTGATATACATGATTTAGCTTCAACTGCATGCGAAACAAACGAGTTAGCATCAAATCAATACGAAACACATGATTTAGCACCAAATCAATGCGAAGTAGAAGGCTTAGCTTCAAATCCATGCGGAACAAAAGTTTTAGCTTCAAATACTTGTGATATACATGATTTAGTTTCAACTCCATGCGAAACAAACGTGTTGGCTTCAAATCCAAGCGATCCACACGAGTTAGCTTCAATTCAATGCAAAGTTGAAGGCTTAGGTTCAAATCCATGCGAATCAAATGGTTTAGTCTCAAATACTTGTGATATGCATGATATAGATTCAAATGCAGGCGAAACAAACAAGTTAGCTCCAAATCCATGCGATACACTTGATTTAGGTTCAAATCCATGCAAAACACATGATAAAGCTTCAAATCAATGCGATATAGAAGGTATAGCTTCAAATCCATGCGAATCACATGATTTAGCTTCAAATTAATGCGAAGTAGAAGGCTTAGCTTCAAATCCAAGCGTATCACATGATTTAGCTTCAAATCAATGCGGAGTAAAAAGCTTAGCTTCAAATCCATGCTAATCAAATGATTTAGCTCCAAATACTTGCGATATAAATGAAATAGCTTCAAACGCAGGCAAACCAAACGAGTTAGCTTTAAATTCATGCGACACACATGATTTAGCTTCAAATCCATGAGAAACACATGGTTTAGCTTCATATTCTTGCAAAACAAATGGTTTAGCTTCAGATACTTGTGATAAACATGATTTAGCTTCAACTGCATGCGAAACAAACGAGTTAGCTTCAAATCCATGCGAAACGCATAATTTAGCTTCAAATCAATGCGAAGTAGAAGTCTTAGCTACAAAGCCATGCGACACAAATGACTTAGCTTCAAATACTTGCGATATATTTGATATAGCATCAAATGCAGGCGAAACAAACGCTTTAGCTTCAAATCCATGCGGAACACATGATTTAGCTCTAAATTCATGCAAAACAGATGGTTTATCTTCATATTCTTGCGAAACAAATGGTTTGGATTCAGATACTTGTGATAAACATGATTTAGCTTCAACTACATGCGAACAAGCGAGATAGCTTCAAATTCATGCGGAACGCATGATTACGCTTTGAATTATTCCGATACACATAAGTTCGCTTACAATTCATGCGAAATGCATGATTTAGCTTCAAGCGCATTCGAAACACATGATTTCGCTTGAACTTCATGCGCAACGCATTATTTAGCTTCAAACTATTCCAATACGCATGATTTTGCTCATAATTCATCCGAAACACATGATTTAGCTTCAAATTCATGCGAAACACTTGATTTAGCTTCAAATTCATGCGAAAAAACATGATTTAGCTTCAACTTCAAGCGCAGTAGAAGATTTAGCTTCAAATCCGTGGCAGACGTACGATATAGCTTAATATTCTTGCGATTAAAGGTTTTAACTTCGAATGTGTGCGAAACAAACGAGTTAGCTCCAAATTCATGCGAAACACGTGATTTAGGTTTAAATTCATGCGAAACACATGATTTAGCTTCAAATTCATGCGAAACAAACGGGTTAGCTAGAAATCCATTCGGAACACATGATTTCGCTTCAAATAAATGCGAAGTAACAGGCTCTAGCTTCAAGTCCAAGCGAAACGGATGATTTTGCTTCAAATACTTGCGAATATAAGTGATATAGATTCAAATGGAGGCCAAACAAACGAGTTAGCTAAATCATGTGTTTCGCATGGATTTGAAGCAAACTCGTTTGTTTCGCCTGCATTTGAAGCTATATCATTTAATCGCAAGCATGTAAAGCTAAATCATTTGTTTCGCATGAATTTGAAGCTAAGCCTTCTACTTCGCATTGATTTGAAGCGAAATCATGTGTTTGGCTTGGATTTGAAGCTAACTTGTTTGTTTCGCATGCAGTTGGATCCAAATCATGTATATCGCAAGTATTTGAAGCTAAACCATTTGATTCGCATGGATTTGAAGCTAAGACTTCTACTTTGCATTGAATTGAAGCTAACTCGTGTGTATCGCTTGGATTTGAAGCTAATTCGTTTGTTTCGCCTGCATTTGAAGCTGTATCATTTATATCGCAAGTATGTGAAGCTAAATCATTTGTTTCGCATGGATTTGAAGCTATGCCTTCTACTTCACATTGATTTGAAGCTTAAACATCTGATTCGCCTGGATTTGAAGCTAACTCGTTTGTTTCGCCTGCATTTGAAGCTATATCATGCATATCACAAGTATTTGAGACTAAATCATATGATTCGCGTGGATTTGAAGCTAAGCTTTCTACTTCGCATTGATTTGAAGCTAAATCATGTGTTTCGCTTGGATTTGCAGCTAAGCCTTCTACTTCGCATTCATTTAAAGCTAAGTCATGGGTTTCGCATGGATTTGAAGCTAAGCCTTCTACTTCGCATTGATTTGAAGCTAAATCATGTGTTTGGCGTGGATTTGAAGCTAACTCGTTTATTTAGCCTGCATTTGTAACTATATTATGCATATCACAAGTATTTAAGACTAAATCATTTGATTCTCATGGATTTGAAGCTAAGCTTTCTACTTCGCATTCATTTGAAGCTAAATCATGTGTTTCGCTTGGATTTGATGCTATCTCGTGTGTTTCTTATGCAGTTGAATTTAAATCATGTATATCGCAAATATTTGAAGCTAAACCATTTGTTTCGCATTGATTTGAAGCTAACCCTTCAACTTCGCATTGATTTGAAGCTAAATCATTTGTTTCCCTTGGATTTGAAGCTAACGCGATTGTTTCGCATGCAGTTGAAGCTAAATCATGTTCATCACAACTATCTGAAGCTAAACCATTTGTTTCGCAAGAATATGAAGCTAAACCATGTGTTTCTCATGGATTTGAAGCTAAATCATGTTTCTCGCGTGGATTTGAAGCCAACTCGTTTTCTTCGCCTGCACTTGAAGCTATATCATTTATATCGCAAGAATGTGAAGCTAATTCATTTGCTTCGCATGGATTTGAAGCGAAGCCTTCTACTTCGCATTGATTTGAATCTAAATCATGTGTTTCGCTTGCATTTTAAGCTAACTCGTTCGTATTTCCTCCATTTGAAGCTATATCATTAAATCGCTAGTATGTGAAGCTAAATCATTTGTGTCGCATGTATTTGAAGCTACGCCTCCTACTTCGCATTGATTTGAATCTAGATCATGTGTTTCGCATACATTTGAAGCTAACTCGTTTGTTTCGCATGCAGTTGAAGGTAAATCATGTATACCACAAGTATTTGAAGCTAAACCATTTGTTTCGCATTGATTTGAAGCTAAGCCTTCAACTTCGCATTGATTTGAACCTAAATTATTTGGTTCCCTTGGATTTGAAGCTAACGCGATTGTTTCGCATGCAGTTGAAGCTAGATCATGTTTATCATAAATATCTGAAGCTAAACCATCTGTTTCTCAAGATTATGAAGCTAAACCATGTGTTTCTCATGGACTTGAAGCTAAATCACGTGTTTCGCATGGATTTGAAGCAAACTCGTTTGTTTCGCCTGCATTTGAAGCTATAACATTTAATCGCAAGTATGTAAAGCTAAATCATTTGTTTCGCATGAATTTGAAGCTAACCCTTCAACTTCGCATTGATTTGAAGCTAAATCATTTGTTTCCCTTGGATTTGAAGCTAACGCGATTGTTTCGCATGCAGTTGAAGCTAAATCATGTTCATCACAACTATCTGAAGCTAAACCATTTGTTTCGCAAGAATATGAAGCTAAACCATGTGTTTCTCATGGATTTGAAGCTAAATCATGTTTCTCGCGTGGATTTGAAGCCAACTCGTTTTCTTCGCCTGCACTTGAAGCTATATCATTTATATCGCAAGAATGTGAAGCTAATTCATTTGCTTCGCATGGATTTGAAGCGAAGCCTTCTACTTCGCATTGATTTGAATCTAAATCATGTGTTTCGCTTGCATTTTAAGCTAACTCGTTCGTATTTCCTCCATTTGAAGCTATATCATTAAATCGCTAGTATGTGAAGCTAAATCATTTGTGTCGCATGTATTTGAAGCTACGCCTCCTACTTCGCATTGATTTGAATCTAGATCATGTGTTTCGCATACATTTGAAGCTAACTCGTTTGTTTCGCATGCAGTTGAAGGTAAATCATGTATACCACAAGTATTTGAAGCTAAACCATTTGTTTCGCATTGATTTGAAGCTAAGCCTTCAACTTCGCATTGATTTGAACCTAAATTATTTGGTTCCCTTGGATTTGAAGCTAACGCGATTGTTTCGCATGCAGTTGAAGCTAGATCATGTTTAACATAAATATCTGAAGCTAAACCATCTGTTTCTCAAGATTATGAAGCTAAACCATGTGTTTCTCATGGACTTGAAGCTAAATCACGTGTTTCGCATGGATTTGAAGCAAACTCGTTTGTTTCGCCTGCATTTGAAGCTATAACATTTAATCGCAAGTATGTAAAGCTAAATCATTTGTTTCGCATGAATTTGAAGCTAACCCTTCAACTTCGCATTGATTTGAAGCTAAATCATTTGTTTCCCTTGGATTTGAAGCTAACGCGATTGTTTCGCATGCAGTTGAAGCTAAATCATGTTCATCACAACTATCTGAAGCTAAACCATTTGTTTCGCAAGAATATGAAGCTAAACCATGTGTTTCGCTTGGATTTGAAGCTAACTCGTTTGTTTCGCCTGCATTTGAAGCTTTATCAATTATATCGCAAGTATTTGAAGCTAAATCATTTGTGTCGCATGGATTTGAAGCTACGCCTCCTACTTCGCATTGATTTGAAGCTAAATCATGCGTTTCGCACGGATTTGAAGCTAACTTGTTTGTTTCGCATGCAGTAGAAGGTAAATCATTTATACCACAAGTATTTGAAGCTAAACCAATTGTTTCGCATTGATTTGATGCTAAGACTTCAACTTCGCATTGATTTGAAGCTAAATCATTTGTGTCGCATAGCTTTGAAGCTAACTCGATTGTTTCGCCTGCATTTGAAGCTATATCATGAATATCACAAGTATTTGAGACTAAATCATTTGACTCGCATGGATTCGAAGCTACGCAGTCTACTTCGCATTGATTTGCAACTAAATCATGTGTTTCGCATGGATTTGAATCTAAGTCGTTTGTTTCGCATGCAGTTGAAGCTATATTTTTTATATCGCAAGTATCTGAAGCGAAATCATTGGTCTCGCATGGATTTCAAGCTAAACCTACTACATCGCATTGATTTGAAGCTAACTCATCTATATCGCATGAATTGGAAGCTAACACGTTTGTTTCACATGCAGTTGACGCTAAATCATGTATATCACAAGTATTTGAAGCAAAACCATTTGTTCCACATGGATTTGCAGCTAAGTCGTCTACTTCGCCTTGATTTGAAGCTAAACAGTGTGTTTCGCTTGCATTTGTGGCTAACTCGTTTGTTTCGCATGCAGTTGGAGCTAAATCATGTATATCACAAGTATTTGAAGCTAAACCATTTGTTTCGGATGGATTTGAAGCTAATACTTCTAGTTCACATTCATTTGAAGCTTAAACATCTGTTTCGCCAGGATTTGAAGCTAACTCGTTTGTTTCCCCTGCATTTGAAGCTAAATCATGTTTATCACAAGGATCTGAATCTGAACCATGTGTTTCGCAAGAATATGAAGCTATATCAATTATATCGCAAGTATTTGAAGCTAAATCATTTGTTTCGCATGGCTTTGAGGATAAGCCTTCTACTTCGCATTAATTTGAAGGTAAATCATGTGTTTCGCTTGGATTTGAAGCTAACTCGTTTATTTCGCCTGCATTTGAAGATGTATCATTTATATCGCAAGTATGTGAAGCTAAACCATTTGTTTCGCATGGCTTTGAAGCTAACTCGTTTGTTTTGCCTGCATTGCAGCTATATCACTTCTATCGCAAGTATTTGAAGCTAAATCATTTGTGTCGCATGGATTTGAAGCTAAACCTTCTACTTCGCATTAATTTGAAACTAAATCATGTGTTTCGCTTGGATTTGAAGCTAACTCGTTTGTTTCGCCTGCATTTGAAGCTTTATCAATTATGTCGCAAGTGTTTGAAGCTAAATCATTTGTGTCGCATGGTTTTAAAGCTACGCCATCTACTTCGCATTGATTTGAAGCTAAATCATGTGTTCCGCATGGATTTGAGGCTAACTCGTTTGTTTTGCCTGCATTTGAAGCTATATCATTTATATCGCAAGTAATTGAAGCTAAATCATTTGTTTCGCAAGACTATGAAGCTAAACCATGTGTTTCGTATGAATTTGAAGCTAAATCATGTGTTTCGCACAGATTTGAAGCTAACTCGTTTATTTTTCGCCTGCATTTGAAGCTATATTATTTATATCGCAAGTACGTGAAGCTAAATCATTTGTTTCGCATGGATTTGAAGCTAAGCCTACTATTTCGCGTTTATTTGAAACTAAATCATGTGTTTCGCTTGGATTTGAAGCTAACTCGTTTTTTTCGCCTGCATTTGAAGCTATATCAATTATATCGCAAGTATTTGAAGCTAAATCATTTGTGTCGCATGGCTTTGAAACTAACTCGTTTGTTTCGCCTGCATTGCAGCCATATCACTTCTATCGCAAGTATTTGAAGCTAAATCATTTGTTCCGCATGGATATGAAGCTATGTCGACTACTTCGCATTGATTTGAAACTAAATCATGTGTTTCGCATGGATTTGAAGCTAAATCATGTGTTTCGCATGGATGTGAAACTAACTCGTTTGTTTCGCATGCATTTGATGCTGTATCAATTATATCGCAAGTATTTGAAGCTAAATCATTTGTGTCGCATGGCTTTGAAGCTAACTCGTTTGTTTCGCCTGCATTGAAGCTATATCACTTCTATCGCAAGTATTTGAATCTAAATCATTTGTGTCGCACGGATTTGAAGCTAAGCCTTCTACTTCGCATTGATTTGAAACTAAATCATCTGTTTTGCTTGGATTTGAATCTAACTCGTTTGTTTCGCCTGCATTTGAAGCTTTATCAATTATATCGCAATTATCTGAAGCTAAATCATTTGTTTCTCATGTATGTGAAGCTAAGCCTTCTACTTCGCATTGATTTGAAACTAAACCATGTGTTTCGCTGGGATTTGAAGCTAACTCGTCTGTTTCGCCTGCATTTGAAGCTATATCATTTATATCGCAAGTATATGAAGCTAAACCATTTGTTTCGGAAGAATATGAAGCTAAACCATGTGTTCCGCCTGGATTTGAAGCTAACTCGTTTGTTTCGCCTGCATTTGAAGCTAAATCAATTATATCGCAAGTATTTGAAGCTGAATCATTTGTGTCGCATGGCTTTGAGGATAAGCCATCTACTTCGCATTAATTAGAAGGTAAATCATGTGTTTCGCTTGGATTTGAATCTAAGCCTTCTACTTCGCATTGATTTGGAACTAAATCATGTGTTTCGCTTGGATTTGAAGCTAACTCGTTTGTTTCGCATGCATTTGAAGCTATATCAATTGTATCGCAAGTATTTGAAGCTAAAACATTTGTGTCGCATGGCTTTGAAGCTAAGCCTTCTACATCGCATCGATTTGAAGCTAAATCATGTGTTTCGCACAGATTTGAAGCTAACTCGTTTGTTTCGCCTGCATCTGATGCTATATCAATTATATCGCAAGTATTTGAAGCTAAATCATTTGTGTCGCATGGCTTTGAGAATAAGCCTTCTACTTCGCATTAATTTGAAGGAAAATCGTGTGTTTCGCTTGGATTTGAAGCTAAACCTTCTACTTCGCATTGATTTGGTACTAAATCATGTGTTTCGCTTGGATTTGAAGCTAACTCGTTTGTTTCGCATGCATTTGATGCTATATCAATTGTATCGCAAGTATTTGAAGCTAAATCATTTGTGTCGCATTGCTTTGAGGATAAGCCTTCTACTTCGCATTAATTTGAAGGTAAATCACGTGCTTCGCTTGGATTTGAAGCTAACTCGTTTGTTTCGCCTGCATTTGAAGCTATATCATTTATATCGCAAGTATATGAAGCTAAACCATTTGTTTCGGAAGAATATGAAGCTAAACCATGTGTTTCGCCTGGATTTGAAGCTAACTCGTTTGTTTCGTATGCAGTTGAAGCTAAATCATGTTTATCACAATTATCAGAAGCAAAACCATTTGTTTCACAAGAATATGAAGCTAAACCATATGTTACGCATGAATTTGAATCTAAATCATTTTTCTCCCATGGAATTGATGCTAAATCATGTGTTTCGCATGGATTTGAAGCTAAGCCTTCTACGTCGCATTGGTTTGTATCTAAATTATGTGTTTCGCCTGCATTTGAAGCTAAATAATGTTTATCACAATTATCGGAATCTAAACCATTTGTTTCGCAAGAATATGAAGCTAAACCATGTGTTTCGCATGAATTAGAAGCTGACTCATGTGTTTCACATAGATTTGAGGCTAACTCGTTTATTTCGCCTGCATTTGAAGCTATATCAATTATATCGCAAGTATTTGAAGTTAAATCATTTGTGTCGCATGGCTTTGAGGATAAGCCTCCTACTTCGCATTGATTTGGAACTAAATCATGTGTTTCGCTTGGATTTGAAGCTACCTCGTTTGTTTCGCCTGCATTTGGAGCTATATCAATTATATTTCAAGTATTTGAATCTGAATCATTTGTGTCGCATGGCTTTGAGGATAAGCCTTCTACTTCGCATTAATTTGAAGGTAAATCATGTGTTTCGCTTGGATTTGAAGCTAACTCGTTTGTTTCGCCTGCATTTGAAGCTATATCACTTATATCGCAAGTATCTGAACCTAAATCATTTGTTTCGCATGGATTTGGAGCTAAGCCTTCTACTTCGCATTGATTTGAAACTAAATCATCTGTTTTGCTTGGATTTGAATCTAACTCGTTTGTTTCGCCTGCATTTGAAGCTTTATCAATTATATCGCAATTATCTGAAGCTAAATCATTTGTTTCGCATGGATATGAAGCTATGCCTACTACTTCGCATTGATTTGTAACTAAAACATGTGTTTCGCATGGATTTGAAGGTAAATCATGTGTTTCGCGTGGATTTGAAACTAATTCGTTTGTTTCGCCTGCATTTGAAGCTAAATCATGTTTATCACAAGTATCTGAATCTAAACCTTTTTTTTCGCAAGAATATGAAGCTAAACCATGTGTTTCGCATGAATTTGAAGATAAATCATGTGTTTCGCTTGGATTTGAAGCTACCTCGTTTGTTTCGCCTGCATTTGAAGCTATATCAATTATATTGCAAGTATTTGAATCTGAATCATTTGTGTCGCATGGATTTGAAACTACGCTTTCTACTTCACATTGATTTGAAACTAAATCATTTGTTTCGCGCGAATTTGAAGCTAATCCATGTGTTTCGCATGAATTTTAAACTAAATCATGTGTTTCGCATAGAACTGAAGCTAACTGGTGTGTTTCGCCTGCACATTGAAGCTATATCGCTTGAATCGCAAGTACTTGAAGTAAAATCATTTACTTCGCTGGATTTGAAGCTATCCTGTTTGTTTCGCCAGCAGTTGAATCTATATCACTTATATCGTAAGTGTTTGAAGCTAAATCATTTGTTCCGCATGGATTTGAAGCTAACTCGTTTGTTTCGCCTGCAGTTGAAGCTACATCATGTATATCACAAGTATTTGAAGCTAAACCATTTGATTCGCATGGATTTGAAGCTAAGCGTTCTACTTCGCTAAGTTTTGAAGCTAAATCATGTGTTTCGCTTGGATTTGATGTTACCGAATTTGTTTCGCATGCAGTTGAAGCGAAATCATGTATATCACAAGTATTTGAAGCTAAACCATTTGATTCACATGGATTTGAAGTTAAGCCTTCTACTACGCATTGATTTGAATATAAATCATGCGTTTCGCATGGATTTGAAGCTAACTCGTTTGTTTCCCCTGCATTTGAAGCTACATCAATTATATCGCTAGTATCTGATGCTAAATCATTTGTTTCTGATGGATTTGATGCAGAATCGTCCACATCGCATTGATTTGCAGCTAAATCATGTGTTTCGCATGGATTTGGAGCTAAACCTTCTATATCGCATTGATTTGAAGTTAGTCATGTTTTTTGCGTGGATTTGCAGCTAACTCGTTTGTTTCGCCTGCATTTGAAGCTATATCACTTCTATCGCAATTATTTGAATCTAAATCATTTGTTTCCCGCGGATTTGAAGCTAAGCCTTCTACATCGCATTGATTTAAGGCAATATCATTTGTTTCGCTTTTATTTGAAGCTAAATCATGTGTTTCGCATGAATTTGAAACTAAATCATGCGTTTCCATGAATTTCAAGCTATCGCGTTTGTTTCGCCTGCATTTGAAGCTATTTCATTTATATCGCAAGTATTTGAAGGTAACTCATATATTTCGCATGGATTTGATGCTAAGCTTTCAACTTCGCATTGATTTGAAACTAAATCATGTGATTCCCTTGAATGTGAATCTAACTCGTTTGTTTTTGGTATGCAGATGAAGCTAAATCATGTTTATCACAATTATCTGAAGCTAAATCATTTGTTTCACATGAATATGAAGCTAAACCATTTGTTTCGCATGAATTTGATTCTAAATCATGAGTTTCCCATGGATTTGGTGCAAAATCATGTGTTTCGCATGGATTTGAAGCTAACTCGTTTGTTTTACATGTATTTGAAGATACCTCGTTTGTTTCGACTTTATTTGAATCTGTACCATTTATTTCGCAAGCATTTGAAGCTAATTCATTTGTGTCGCATGGATATGATGCTAAGCCTTCTGCTTCGCATTGATTTGAAGCTAAAACATGTGTTACGCATGGATTTGAAGCTAAATCATGTGTTTCGCATGGATTTGAAGCCATGCCTTCTACTTCGCATTGATTTGTAGCTAAATTATGTGTTTTGTATGGATTTGAAGCTAAGTCGTTTGTTGCGTCTGCATTTGAATCTATATCATTTATATCGCAAGTATTTGAAGCTAAATCATTTGTGTCGTATGGCTTTGAAGCTAACTCGTTTCTTTCGCTTGCATTTGAAGTTATATCACTTATATTGCAAGTATTTCATTTGTGTTGCATGGATTTGATGCTAACACTTCTGCTTCGCATTGATTTGAAGCTAAAACATGTGATACGCATGGATTTGAAGTAAATCCTGGCTTTCGCATGGATTTGAAGCTAAGCCTTTTACTTCGCATTGATTTGTAGCTAAATTATGTGTTTCGCATGCATTCGAAGCTTAATCATGTGTTCTGAATTGATTTGACGCTAAGTCGTATGTGTCGCCTGCATTTGTAGCTATTTCATTGTTGTGGCAAGTATTTGAAGCTAAACCATTTGATTCGCATGGATTTGATGCTAAGCCTTCCACTTGGCACTGATTTGAATCTAATTCATTTGTGTGGCATGGATTTGAAGATAAGCCTTCTACTTCGCATTGATGGTAGCTAAATCATGTGTTTTCCATGAATTTGAAGGTTACTTGTTTGTTTCGCATGCTGTTGGAGCTAAATCATGTAAATCACAAGTATTTGAAGCTAAACCATTTGATTCGCATGGATTTGAAGCTAAGCCTTCTACTTCGCATTGATTTGAAGCTAAATCAAGTGTTTCGGTTAGATTGAAGCTAACTCGTTTGTTTCGCATGCAGCTGAATCTAAATCATGTATATTAGAAGTATGTGAAGCTAAACCATTTGATTCGCACGGATTTGATGCTAAACCACGTGTTTCCAATGAATTTGAACCTTAATCGTGTGTATCGCATGGATTTGAAGCAAAACTTTCTGCATCGCATTGATTTGAAACGGAATCAAGTTTTTCTCTTGGATTTGAAGAAAACTCACTGGTTTCGCATGTAGTTGAAGCTAAATCATGTATATCACAAATGTTTGTAGCTAAACCATTTGCTTCGCATGGATTTGAAGCCGAGCCTTCTACTTCGCATTGATTTGAAACTAAATCATGTATTTCGCTTGGATTTGAAGCTATCTCGTTTGTTTCGCATGCAGTTGAATCTAAATCACTTATATCACAAGTATTTGAAGCTAAACCATCTGATTCGCACGGATTTGATGCTAAACCACGTGTTTCCCATGAATTTGAACCTAAATCATGTGTTTCGCATGCAGTTGAAGCTAAATCATGTTTATCACAAGTATCTGATGCTAAACCATTTGTTTCGCAAGAATATGAATCTAATCCATGTGTTTCGCATGAATTTGAAACATAATCATGTTTTTCGCATGGATTTGAAGCTAACTCGTTTGTTCCGCCTGCATTTGAAGCTATATCATGTATATGACAAGCATTTGAATCTAAATCATTTGATTCGCATGGATTTGAAGCTAAGCTTTCTACTTCGTATTGATTTGAAGCTAGATCATGTGTTTCGCTCGGATTTGAAGCTAACTCGTTTGTTTCGCATGCAGTTAAAGCTATATCACTTATATCGCAAGCATTTGAAGCTAAATCATTTGTGTTGCATGGATTTGAAGCTAAACCTTCTACATAGCATTGATTTGCAGCTAAATCATATGTTTCGCATGGATTTGAAGCTATACCTTCTATATCGCATTCATTTGAACCTTAATCATGTGTTTTGCATGGATTTTAAGCTAACTGGTTTGTTTTGCCTGCATTTGAAGCTATATCACTTATATCGCAAGTGTCTGAAGCTAAATCATTTGTGCGGCATGGATTTGATGCTAAACCTTCTACATAGCATTGATTTGAAGCTAACTCATCTATATCGCATGAATTGGAAGCTAACACGTTTGTTTCACATGCAGTTGAACCTAAATCATGTATATCACAAGTATTTGTAGCTGAACCATTTGATTCGCATGAATATTAAGCTGAACCATGTGCTTCGCATGAGTTTGAAGCTAAACCACGTGTTTCGCACGGATTTGAAGCTGACTCGTTTGTTTCGCTTGCAGTTGTAGCTAAATAATGTATATCACAAGTATTTGTAACAAAACCATTTGTTTCGCACGGATCTGTAGCTAACTCGTTTGTTTTGTGTGCATTTCAAGCTAACTCACTTATACCGCAGGTATTTGAAGCTAAATCATGTGTTTCCCTTGGATTTGAAGCTAACTAGTTTATATTGAATGCAGTTGAAGCTAAATCATGTTTATCACAAGTATCTGATGCTAAACCATTTGTTTCGCAAGAATATGAAGCTAAACCATGTGTTTCGCTTGGATTTGAAGCTAACTCGTTTGTTTCGCCTGCATTTGATGCTATATCAATTATATCGCAAGTATTTGAAGCTAAATCATTTGTGTCGCATAGCTTTGAAGCTAACTCGTTTGTTTCGCCTGCATTTGAAGCTATATCTCTTCTATCGCAAGTATTTGAAGCTAAATCATTTGTGTCGCATGGATTTGAAGCTAAACCTTCTACTTCGCATTGATTTGAAACTAAATCATGTGTTTCGCTTGGATTTGAAGCTAATTCGTTTGTTTTGCCTGCATTTGAAGCTATATCATTTATATCGCAAGTAATTGAAGCTAAATCATTTGTTTCGCACGACTATGAAGCTAAACCATGTGTTTCGTATGAATTTGAAGCTAAATCATGTGTTTCGCACAGATTTGAAGCTAACTCGTTTGTTTTTCGCCTGCATTTGAAGCTATATTATTTATATCGCAAGTACGTGAAGCTAAATCATTTGTTTCGCATTGATTTGAAGCTAAGCCTACTATTTCGCGTTTATTTGAAACTAAATCATGTGTTTCGCTTGGATTTGAAGCTAACTCGTTTGTTTCGCCTGCATTTGAAGCTATATCATTTATATCGCAAGTATATGAAGCTAAATCATTTGTGTTGCATGGCTTTGAAGCTAACTCGTTTGTTTCGCCTGCATTGAAGCTATATCACTTCTATCGCAAGTATTTGAAGCTAAATCATTTGTGTCGCATGGATTTGAAGCTAAGCCTTCTACTTCGCATTGATTTGGAACTAAATCATGTGTTTCGCTTGGATTTGAAGCTAACTCGTTTGTTTCGCATGCATTTGAAGCTATATCAATTGTATCGCAAGTATTTGAAGCTAAATCATTTGTGTCGCATGGCTTTGAGGATAAGCCTTCTACTTCGCATTAATTTGAAGGTAAATCACGTGCTTCGCTTGGATTTGAAGCTAACTCGTTTGTTTCGCCTGCATTTGAAGCTATATCATTTTTATCGCAAGTATGTGAAACTAAATCATTTGTTTCGCATGGATTTGAAGCTAAGCCTTCTGCTTCGCATTGATTTGAAACTAAATCATGTGTTTCGCATGGATTTGAAGCTAAGCCTTCTACTTCACATTGATTTGAAACTAAATCATGTGGTTCGCATGGATTTGAAGCTAAATCATGTGTTTCGCACAGATTTGAAGCTAACTCGTTTATTTCGCCTGCATCTCAAGCTATATCAGTTATATCGCAAGTATTTGAAGCTAAATCATTTGTGTCGCATGGCTTTGAGGATAAGCCTCCTACTTCGCATTGATTTGAAACTAAACCATGTGTTTCGCATGGATTTGAAGCTAACTCGTTTGTTTCGCCTGCATTTGTAGCTACATCATTTATATCGCATGTATATGAAGCTAAATCATTTGTGTTACATGGCTTTGAAGCTAACTCGTTTGTTTCGCCTGCATTGAAGCTATATCACTTCTATCGCAAGTATTTGAAGCTAAATCATTTGTGTCGCATGGATTTGAGTCTAAGCCTTCTACTTCGCATTGATTTGGAACTAAATCATGTGTTTCGCTTGGATTTGAATCTAACTCGTTTGTTTCGCTTGCATTTGAAGCTAAATCAATTACATCGCAAGTATTTGAAGCTGAATCATTTGTGTCGCATGGCTTTGAGGATAAGCCTTCTACTTCGCATTGATTTGAAACTAAGCCATGTGTTTCCCTTGGATTTGAAGCTATCTCGTTTGTTTCGCATGAATTTGAAGCTAAATCATTTGTTTCGCATGAATTTAAACCTAAATCACGTGTTTCGCATGAATTTGGAACTAACTCGTTTGTTTCGCCTGCATTTGAAGCTATATCAATTATATCGCAAGTATTTGTAGCTAAATCATTCGTGTCGCATGGCTTTGAAGCTAACTCGTTTGTTTCGCTCGCATTTGAAGCTATATCTCTTCTATCGCAAGTATTTGAAGCTAAATCATTTGTGTCGCATGGATTTGAAGCTAATCCTTCTACTTCGCATTGATTTGAAACTAAATCATGTGTTTCGCTTGGATTTGAAGCTAATCCGTTTGTTTCGCCTGCATTTTAAGCTTTATCAATTATATCGCAAGTATTTGAAGCTAAATCATTTGTGTCGCATGGCTTTGAAGATAAGCCTTCTGCTTTGCATTAATTTGAAGGTAAATCATGTTTTTCGCTTGGATTTGAAGCTAACTCGTTTTTTTCGCCTGCATTTGAAGCTTTATCAATTATATCGCAAGTATTTGAAGGTAAATCATTTCTGTCGCGTGGATTTGAAGCTACGCCTTCTACATCGCATTGATTTGAAACTAAATCATGTGTTTCGCATGGATTTGAAGCTAAGCCTTCTACTTCGCATTGATTTGGAACTAAATCATGTGTTTCGCTTGGATTTGAAGCTAACTCGTTTGTTTCACATGCATTTGAAGCTATATCAATTGTATCGCAAGTATTTGAAGCTAAACCATTTGTGTCGCATGGCTTTGAAGCTAAGCCTCCTATTTCGCATTGGTTTGAAGCTAAATCATGTGTTTCGCACAGATTTGAAGCTAACTCGTTTGTTTCGCCTGCATTTGATGCTATATCAATTATATCGCAAGTATTTGAAGCTAAATCATTTGTGTCGCATGGCTTTGAGGATAAGCCTTCTACTTCGCATTAATTTGAAGGAAAATCATGTGTTTCGCTTGGATTTGAAGCTAACTCGTTTGTTTCGCCTGCATTTGAAGCTATATCATTTATATCGCAAGTATGTGAAACTAAATCATTTGTTTCGCATGGATTTGAAGCTAAGCCTTCTGCTTCGCATTGATTTGAAACTAAATCATGTGTTTCGCATGGATTTGAAGCTAAGCCTTCTACTTCACATTGATTTGAAACTAAATCATGTGGTTCGCATGGATTTGAAGCTAAATCATGTGTTTCGCACAGATTTGAAGCTAACTCGTTTGTTTCGCCTGCATTTGATGCTATATCAATTATATCGCAAGTATTTGACGCTAAATCATTTGTGTCGCATGGCTTTGAGGATAAGCCTTCTACTTCGCATTAATTTGAAGGAAAATCATGTGTTTCGCTTGGATTTGAAGCTAACTCGTTTGTTTCGCCTGCATTTGAAGCTATATCATTTATATCGCAAGTATGTGAAACTAAATCATTTGTTTCGCATGGATTTGAAGCTAAGCCTTCTGCTTCGCATTGATTTGAAACTAAATCATGTGTTTCGCATGGATTTGAAGCTAAGCCTTCTACTTCACATTGATTTGAAACTAAATCATGTGGTTCGCATGGATTTGAAGCTAAATCATGTGTTTCGCTTGGATTTGAAGCTAACTCGTTTGTTTCGCATGCATTTGAAGCTATATCAATTGTATCGCAAGTATTTGAAGCTAAACCATTTGTGTCGCATGGCTTTGAAGCTAAGCCTCCTACTTCGCATTGATTTGAAGCTAAATCATGTGTTTCGCACAGATTTGAAGCTAACTCGTTTGTTTCGCCTGCATTTGATGCTATATCAATTATATCGCAAGTATTTGAAGCTAAATCATTTGTGTCGCATGGCTTTGAGAATAAGCCTTCTACTTCGCATTAATTTGAAGGAAAATCATGTGTTTCGCTTGGATTTGAAGCTAAACCTTCTACTTCGCATTGATTTGGAACTAAATCATGTGTTTCGCTTGGATTTGAAGCTAACTCGTTTGTTTCGCATGCATTTGAAGCTATATCAAATGTATCGCAAGTATTTGAAGCTAAATCATTTGTGTCGCATGGCTTTGAGGATAAGCCTTCTACTTGGCATTAATTTGAAGGTAAATCACGTGCTTCGCTTGGATTTGAAGCTAACTCGTTTGTTTCGCCTGCATTTGAAGCTATATCATTTATATCGCAAGTATGTGAAACTAAATCATTTGTTTCGCATGGATTTGAAGCTAAGCCTTCTGCTTCGCATTGATTTGAAACTAAATCATGTGGTTCGCATGGATTTGAAGCTAAATCATGTGTTTCGCACAGATTTGAAGCTAACTCGTTTATTTCGCCTGCATTTGAAGCTATATCAGTTATATCGCAAGTAGTTGAAGCTAAATCATTTGTGTCGCATGGCTTTGAGGATAAGCCTCCTACTTCGCATTGATTTGAAACTAAACCATGTGTTTCGTTTGGATTTGAAGCTAACTCGTTTGTTTCGACTGCATTTGAAGCTATATCATTTATATCGCAAGTATTTGAAGCTAAATCATTTGTGTCGCATGGCTTTGAGGATAAGCCTCCTACTTCGCATTGATTTGAAACTAAACCATGTGTTTCGCTTGGATTTGAAGCTAACTCGTTTGTTTCGCCTGCATTTGAAGCTATATCATTTATATCGCAAGTATGTGAAACTAAATCAGTTGTTTCGCATGGATTTGAAGCTAAGCCTTCTGCTTCGTATTGATATGAAACTAAATCATGTGTTTCGCATGGATTTGAAGCAAAGCCTTCTACTTCACATTGATTTGAAACTAAATCATGTGGTTCGCATGGATTTGAAGCTAAATCATGTGTTTCGCTTGTATTTGAAGCTAACTCGTTTGTTTCGCATGCATTTGAAGCTATATCAATTGTATCGCAAGTATTTGAAGCTAAATCATTTGTGTCGCATGGCTTTGTGGATAAGCCTTCTACTTCGCATTAATTTGAAGGTAAATCACGTGCTTCGCTTGGATTTGAAGCTAACTCGTTTGTTTCGCATGCAGTTGAAGCTAAATCATGTTTATTACAGGTATCTGAAGCTAAACCATTTGTTTCGCAAGAATATGAAGCAAAACCATGTGTTTCGCATGAATTTGAAGCTAAACCATGTGTTTCGCATGAATTTGAAGCTAAATCATGTGTTTCGCATATATTTGAAGCTGACTCGTTTGTGTTGCCTGCATTTGGAGCTATATCATTTATATCGCAAGTATTTGAAGCGAAATCATTTGTTTCGCACGGTTTATGAAGCCAAACTTTCTACATCGCGTTTATTTGAAGGTAACTCGTTCGTTTCGTCTGCGTTTGAAGCTATATCACTTCTATCGGATGTATTTGATGCTAACTCGTTTGTTTCGCCTGCATTGCAGCTATATCACTTCTATAGCAAGTATTTGAAGCTAAATCATTTGTGACGCATGGATTTGAAGCTATATCATTTATATCGCAAGTATGTGAAGTTAAATCATTTGTTTCGCATGGATTTGAAGCTAAGCCTTCTACTTCGCATTGATTTGAAACTAAAGCATTTGTTTCGCATGGATTTGATGCTAACTCGTCTGTTTCGCCTGCTTTTGGTGCTATATCACTTATATCGCAAATATCTGAAGCTAAATCATTTGTTTCTCATGTATTTGTAGCTAAGCCTTCTACTTCGCATTGATTTGGAGCTACAACATTTGTTTCGCATGGATTTGAAGCTAACTCGTTTGTTTTGCATGCAGTTGAATCTAAATCATGTTTATCGCAAGTATCTGAAACTAAACCATTGGTTCCGCATGGATTTGGAGCTATGCCTTCTACTTCGCATTGATTTGTAGCTAAATAATTTGATTCGCATGGATTTGAAGCTAACTCGTTTGTTTCGCATGCAGTTGAAACTAAATCATGTTTATCACAAGTATCTGAAACTAAACCATATGTTTCGCAAGAATATGAAGCTAAACCATGTGTTTCCCATGAATTTGAAGCTAAATCATGTTTTTTGCATGGATTTGTAGCTAACTCGTTTGTTTCGCCTGCAGTTTACACTATATCAATTATATCGCAAGTATTTGAATCTAAATCATTGGTTCCGCATTGATTTGAAGCTAAGCCTTCTACTTCGCATTGATTTGAATCTTAATCATGTGTTTCGCATGGATTTGAAGCAAAGCCTACTACTTCGACTTGATTTGAAACTATATCATGTGTTTCGCTTGGATTTGAAGCTAACTCGTTTGTTTCGCCTGCATTTGAAACTTTATCAATTATATCGCAAGTATTTGAAACTAAATCATTTGTGTCGCATGGTTTTAAAGCTACGCCTTCTACTTCGCATTGATTTGAAGCTACATCATGCGTTTCGCATGGATTTGAATCTAACTCGTTTATTTCGCATTGATTTGATGCTAAGCCTTCAACTTCGCATTGATTCGAAGCCAAATCGTTTGTTTCCCTTGCATATGAAGCTAACGCGATTGTTTCGCATGCGGTTGAAGCTAAATCATGTTTATCACAAGTATATGAAGCTAAACCATTTGCTTCGCAAGAATATGAAGATAAACCACGTGTTTCGCTTGGATTTGTAGCAAAATCATGTGTTTCGCATGGATTTGAAACTAATTCGTTTGTTTCGCCTGCATTTGAAGCTAAATCATGTTTATCACAAGTATTTGAATCTAAACCATTTGTTTCGCAAGAATATGAAGCTAAACCATGTGATTCGCTTGGATTTGAAGCTAAATCATGTGTTTCGCATAGATTTGAAGCTAACTCGTTTGTTTCTCCTGCATTTGAAGCTATATCATTTATATCGCAAGTATGTGAAGCTAAATCATTTGTTTCGCATCGATTTGAAGCTAAGCCTTCTACTTCGCTTTGATTTGAAACTAAATCATGTGTATCGCTTGGATTTGAAGCTAACTCGTTTGTTTCTCCTTGCATTTGAAGTTATATCATTTATATCGCAAGTATGTGAAGCTAAATCATGTGTTTCGCATGGACTTAAATCTAACTCGTTTGTTTCGCATGCAGCTGAAGCTATATCACCTATATCCCAAGTGTTTTGAAGCTCTCTCATTTGTTTGGCATGGATTTGAAACTAAACCTTCTAAATTGCATTGATTTTAAGATAAATCTTGTGATTCGCTTGGATTTGAAGCTAACTCGTTTGTTTCGACTGCATTTGAAGCTATATCACTTATAGCGCAAGTATCTGAAGCTAAATCATTGTTCTCGCATGGATTTGAAGCTAAACCTACTACATCGCATTTATTTGCTGCTAAATCATGTGTTTAGCATGGATTTGAAGCTAACTCGTTTTTTGCGCATGCAGTTGCATCTAAATAACGTATATCACATGTAATTGCAGCTAAACCATTTGATTCGCACGGATTTGAATCTAAGCCGTATGCTTCGAATTGATTTGAAGCTAAACCTAATACATCGCATTGATTTGAAGCTAAATCTTGTGTATTGCATGGATTTGAAGCTACACCTCCTACATAGCATTGATTTACAGCTAAATCATGTGTTTCGCATGAATTCGATGCTATCTCGCTTGTTTCGCCTGCAGTAGAATCTATATCTCTTATATAGCAAGAATTTGAAGCTAAATCATTTTTTCCGCATGGATTAGAAGCTAAGACATCTAGTTCGCATTGATTTGAAGCAAAATCATAAGTTTCGGATGGATTAGAAGCTAACTCGTTTGTATCGCCTGCATTTGGAGCTATATCATTTATATCGCAAGTATTTGAAGCTAAAACATTTGTGTCGCATGGATTTGAAGCTAAACCTTCTACATAGCATTGATTCGCAGCTAAATCATTTGTGTCCCTTGGATTTGAAGCTAACTCGTTTGTTTCGCCTGCAGTTGATGCTATATCAATTATATCGCAAGTATTTGAAGCTAAATCATTTGTGTCGCATGGCTTTGAGAATAAGCCTTCTACTTCGCATTAATTTGAAGGAAAATCATGTGTTTCGCATGGATTTGAAGCTAAGCCTTCTGCTTCGCATTGATTTGAAACTAAATCATGTGTTTCGCATGGATTTGAAGCCAAGCCTTCTACTTCACATTGATTTGAAACTAAATCATGTGGTTCGCATGGATTTGAAGGTAAATCATGTGTTTCGCACAGATTTGAGGCTAACTCGTTTATTTCGCCTGCATTTGAAGCTATATCAGTTATAACGCAAGTATTTCAAGTAAATCATTTGTGTCGCATGGCTTTGAGGATAAGCCTCCTACTTCGCATTGATTTGAAACTAAACCATGTGTTTCGCTTGGATTTGAAGCTAACTCGTTTGTATCGCCTGCATTTGAAGCTATATCATTTATATCGCAAGTATATGAAGCTAAATCATTAGTGTTGCATGGCTTTGAAGCTAACTCGTGTGTTTCGCCTGCATTGAAGCTATATCACTTCTATCGCAAGTATTTGAAGCTAAATCATTTGTGTCGCATGGATTTGAAGCTAAGGCTTCTACTTCGCATTGATTTGGAACTAAATCATGTGTTTCGCTTGGATTTGAAGCTAACTCGTTTGTTTGGCATGCATTTGAAGCTATATCAATTGTATCGCAAGTATTTGAAGCTAAATCATTTGTGTCGCATGGCTTTGAGGATAAGCCTTCTACTTCGCATTAATTTGAAGGTAAATCACGTGCTTCGCTTGGATTTGAAGCTAACTCGTTTGTTTCACCTGCATTTGAAGCTATATCATTTATATCGCAAGTATGTGAAACTAAATCATTTGTTTCGCATGGATTTGAAGCTAAGCCTTCTGCTTCGCATTGATATGAAACTAAATCATGTGTTTCGCATGGATTTGAAGCAAAGCCTTCTACTTCACATTGATTTGAAACTAAATCATGTGGTTCGCATGGATTTGAAGCTAAATCATGTGTTTCGCACAGATTTGAAGCTAACTCGTTTATTTCGCCTGCATTTGAAGCTATATCAGTTATATCGCAAGTATTTGAAGCTAAATTATTTGTGTCGCATGGCTTTGAGGATAAGCCTCTTACTTCGCATTGATTTGAAACTAAACCATGTGTTTCGCTTGGATTTGAAGCTAACTCGTTTGTTTCGCCTGCATTTGAAGCTATATCATTTATATCGCAAGTATATGAAGCTAAATCATTTGTTTCGCATGGATTTGAAGCTAAGCCTTCTGCTTCGCATTGATTTGAAACTAAATCATGTGTTTCGCATGGATTTGAAGCTAAGCCTTCTACTTCACATTGATTTGAAACTAAATCATGTGGTTCGCATGGATTTGAAGCTAAATCATGTGTTTCGCACAGATTTGAAGCTAACTCGTTTGTTTGGCATGCATTTGAAGCTATATCAGTTATATCGCAAGTATTTGAAGCTAAATCATTTGCGTCGCATGGCTTTGAGGATAAGCCTCCCACTTCGCATTGATTTGAAACTAAACCATGTGTTTCGCTTGGATTTGAAGCTAACTCGTTTGTTTCGCCTGCATTTGAAGCTATATCATTTATATCGCAAGTATATGAAGCTAAATCATTTGTGTTGCATGGCTTTGAAGCTAACTCGTTTGTTTCGCCTGCATTGAAGCTATATCACTTCTATCGCAAGTATTTGAAGCTAAATCATTTGTGTCGCATGGATTTGAAGCTAAGCCTTCTACTTCGCATTGATTTGAAACTAAATCATCTGTTTTGCTTGGATTTGAATCTAACTCGTTTGTTTCGCTTGCATTTGAAGCTAAATTAATTATATCGCAAGTATTTGAAGCTGAATCATTTGTGTCGCATGGCTTTGAGGATAAGCCTTCTACTTCGCATTAATTTGAAAGTAAATCATGTGTTTCGCTTAGATTTGAAGCTAAGCCTTCTACTTCGCATTGATTTGGAACTAAATCATGTGTTTCGCTTGGATTTGAAGCTAACTCGTTTGTTTCGCATGCATTTGAAGCTATATCAATTGTATCGCAAGTATTTGAAGCTAAATCATTTGTGTCGCATGGCTTTGTGGATAAGCCTTCTACTTCGCATTAATTTGAAGGTAAATCACGTGCTTCGCTTGGATTTGAAGCTATCTCGTTTGTTTCGCCTGCATTTGAAGCTATATCATTTATATCGCAAGTATGTGAAACTAAATCATTTGTTTCGCATGGATTTGAAGCTAAGCCTTCTGCTTCGCATTGATTTGAAACTAAATCATGTGTTTCGCTTGGATTTGAAGCTAACTCGTTTGTTTCGCCTGCATTTGAAGCTATATCATTTATATCGCAAGTATATGAAGCTAAATCATTTGTGTTGCATGGCTTTGAAGCTAACTCGTTTGTTTCGCCTGCATTGAAGCTATATCACTTCTATCGCAAGTATTTGAAGCTAAATCATTTGTGTCGCATGGATTTGAAGCTAAGCCTTCTACTTCGCATTGATTTGGAACTAAATCATGTGTTTCGCTTGGATTTGAAGCTAACTCGTTTGTTTCGCATGCATTTGAAGCTATATCAATTGTATCGCAAGTATTTGAAGCTAAATCATTTGTGTCGCATGGCTTTGTGGATAAGCCTTCTACTTCGCATTAATTTGAAGGTAAATCACGTGCTTCGCTTGGATTTGAAGCTAACTCGTTTGTTTCGCCTGCATTTGAAGCTATATCATTTATATCGCAAGTATGTGAAACTAAATCATTTGTTTCGCATGGATTTGAAGCTAAGCCTTCTGCTTCGCATTGATTTGAAACTAAATCATGTGTTTCGCATGGATTTGAAGCAAAGCCTTCTACTTCACATTGATTTGAAACTAAATCATGTGGTTCGCATGGATTTGAAGCTAAATCATGTGTTTCGCTTGTATTTGAAGCTAACTCGTTTGTTTCGCATGCATTTGAAGCTATATCAATTGTATCGCAAGTATTTGAAGCTAAATCATTTGTGTCGCATGGCTTTGTGGATAAGCCTTCTACTTCGCATTAATTTGAAGGTAAATCACGTGCTTCGCTTGGATTTGAAGCTAACTCGTTTGTTTCGCATGCAGTTGAAGCTAAATCATGTTTATTACAGGTATCTGAAGCTAAACCATTTGTTTCGCAAGAATATGAAGCAAAACCATCTGTTTCGCATGAATTTGAAGCTAAACCATGTGTTTCGCATGAATTTGAAGCTAAATCATGTGTTTCGCATATATTTGAAGCTGACTCGTTTGTGTTGCCTGCATTTGGAGCTATATCATTTATATCGCAAGTATTTGAAGCGAAATCATTTGTTTCGCACGGTTTATGAAGCCAAACTTTCTACATCGCGTTTATTTGAAGGTAACTCGTTCGTTTCGTCTGCGTTTGAAGCTATATCACTTCTATCGGATGTATTTGATGCTAACTCGTTTGTTTCGCCTGCATTGCAGCTATATCACTTCTATAGCAAGTATTTGAAGCTAAATCATTTGTGACGCATGGATTTGAAGCTATATCATTTATATCGCAAGTATGTGAAGTTAAATCATTTGTTTCGCATGGATTTGAAGCTAAGCCTTCTACTTCGCATTGATTTGAAACTAAAGCATTTGTTTCGCATGGATTTGATGCTAACTCGTCTGTTTCGCCTGCTTTTGGTGCTATATCACTTATATCGCAAATATCTGAAGCTAAATCATTTGTTTCTCATGTATTTGTAGCTAAGCCTTCTACTTCGCATTGATTTGGAGCTACAACATTTGTTTCGCATGGATTTGAAGCTAACTCGTTTGTTTTGCATGCAGTTGAATCTAAATCATGTTTATCGCAAGTATCTGAAACTAAACCATTGGTTCCGCATGGATTTGGAGCTATGCCTTCTACTTCGCATTGATTTGTAGCTAAATAATTTGATTCGCATGGATTTGAAGCTAACTCGTTTGTTTCGCATGCAGTTGAAACTAAATCATGTTTATCACAAGTATCTGAAACTAAACCATATGTTTCGCAAGAATATGAAGCTAAACCATGTGTTTCCCATGAATTTGAAGCTAAATCATGTTTTTTGCATGGATTTGTAGCTAACTCGTTTGTTTCGCCTGCAGTTTACACTATATCAATTATATCGCAAGTATTTGAATCTAAATCATTGGTTCCGCATTGATTTGAAGCTAAGCCTTCTACTTCGCATTGATTTGAATCTTAATCATGTGTTTCGCATGGATTTGAAGCAAAGCCTTCTACTTCGACTTGATTTGAAACTATATCATGTGTTTCGCTTGGATTTGAAGCTAACTCGTTTGTTTCGCCTGCATTTGAAACTTTATCAATTATATCGCAAGTATTTGAAACTAAATCATTTGTGTCGCATGGTTTTAAAGCTACGCCTTCTACTTCGCATTGATTTGAAGCTACATCATGCGTTTCGCATGGATTTGAATCTAACTCGTTTATTTCGCATTGATTTGATGCTAAGCCTTCAACTTCGCATTGATTCGAAGCCAAATCGTTTGTTTCCCTTGCATATGAAGCTAACGCGATTGTTTCGCATGCGGTTGAAGCTAAATCATGTTTATCACAAGTATATGAAGCTAAACCATTTGCTTCGCAAGAATATGAAGATAAACCACGTGTTTCGCTTGGATTTGTAGCAAAATCATGTGTTTCGCATGGATTTGAAACTAATTCGTTTGTTTCGCCTGCATTTGAAGCTAAATCATGTTTATCACAAGTATTTGAATCTAAACCATTTGTTTCGCAAGAATATGAAGCTAAACCATGTGATTCGCTTGGATTTGAAGCTAAATCATGTGTTTCGCATAGATTTGAAGCTAACTCGTTTGTTTCTCCTGCATTTGAAGCTATATCATTTATATCGCAAGTATGTGAAGCTAAATCATTTGTTTCGCATCGATTTGAAGCTAAGCCTTCTACTTCGCTTTGATTTGAAACTAAATCATGTGTATCGCTTGGATTTGAAGCTAACTCGTTTGTTTCTCCTTGCATTTGAAGTTATATCATTTATATCGCAAGTATGTGAAGCTAAATCATGTGTTTCGCATGGACTTAAATCTAACTCGTTTGTTTCGCATGCAGCTGAAGCTATATCACCTATATCCCAAGTGTTTTGAAGCTCTCTCATTTGTTTGGCATGGATTTGAAACTAAACCTTCTAAATTGCATTGATTTTAAGATAAATCTTGTGATTCGCTTGGATTTGAAGCTAACTCGTTTGTTTCGACTGCATTTGAAGCTATATCACTTATAGCGCAAGTATCTGAAGCTAAATCATTGTTCTCGCATGGATTTGAAGCTAAACCTACTACATAGCATTGATTTACAGCTAAATCATGTGTTTCGCATGAATTCGATGCTATCTCGTTTGTTTCGCCTGCAGTAGAATCTATATCTCTTATATAGCAAGAATTTGAAGCTAAATCATTTTTTCCGCATGGATTAGAAGCTAAGACATCTAATTCGCATTGATTTGAAGCAAAATCATAAGTTTCGGATGGATTAGAAGCTAACTCGTTTGTATCGCCTGCATTTGAAGCTATATCAATTGTATCGCAAGTATTTGAAGCTAAATCATTTGTGTCGCATGGCATTGAGGATAAGCCTCCTACTTCGCATTGATTTGAAACTAAACCATGTGTTTCGCTTGGATTTGAAGCTAACTCGTTTGTATCGCCTGCATTTGAAGCTATATCATTTATATCGCAAGTATATGAAGCTAAATCATTAGTGTTGCATGGCTTTGAAGCTAACTCGTTTGTTTCGCCTGCATTGAAGCTATATCACTTCTATCGCAAGTATTTGAAGCTAAATCATTTGTGTCGCATGGATTTGAAGCTAAGGCTTCTACTTCGCATTGATTTGGAACTAAATCATGTGTTTCGCTTGGATTTGAAGCTAACTCGTTTGTTTGGCATGCATTTGAAGCTATATCAATTGTATCGCAAGTATTTGAAGCTAAATCATTTGTGTCGCATGGCTTTGAGGATAAGCCTTCTACTTCGCATTAATTTGAAGGTAAATCACGTGCTTCGCTTGGATTTGAAGCTAACTCGTTTGTTTCGCCTGCATTTGAAGCTATATCATTTATATCGCAAGTATGTGAAACGAAATCATTTGTTTCGCATGGATTTGAAGCTAAGCCTTCTGCTTCGCATTGATTTGAAACTAAATCATGTGTTTCGCATGGATTTGAAGCTAAGCCTTCTACTTCACATTGATTTGAAACTAAATCATGTGGTTCGCATGGATTTGAAGCTAAATCATGTGTTTCGCACAGATTTGAAGCTCACTCGTTTATTTCGCCTGCATTTGAAGCTATATCAGTTATATCGCAAGTATTTGAAGCTAAATCATTTGTGTCGCATGGCTTTGAGGATAAGCCTCCCACTTCGCATTGATTTGAAACTAAACCATGTGTTTCGCTTGGATTTGAAGCTAACTCGTTTGTTTCGCCTGCATTTGAAGCTATATCATTTATATCGCAAGTATATGAAGCTAAATCATTTGTTTCGCATGGATTTGAAGCTAAGCCTTCTGCTTCGCATTGATTTGAAACTAAATCATGTGTTTCGCATGGATTTGAAGCTAAGCCTTCTACTTCACATTGATTTGAAACTAAATCATGTGGTTCGCATGGATTTGAAGCTAAATCATGTGTTTCGCACAGATTTGAAGCTAACTCGTTTGTTTGGCATGCATTTGAAGCTATATCAGTTATATCGCAAGTATTTGAAGCTAAATCATTTGCGTCGCATGGCTTTGAGGATAAGCCTCCTACTTCGCATTGATTTGAAACTAAACCATGTGTTTCGCTTGGATTTGAAGCTAACTCGTTTGTTTCGCCTGCATTTGAAGCTATATCATTTATATCGCAAGTATATGAAGCTAAATCATTTGTGTTGCATGGCTTTGAAGCTAACTCGTTTGTTTCGCCTGCATTGAAGCTATATCACTTCTATCGCAAGTATTTGAAGCTAAATCATTTGTGTCGCATGGATTTGAAGCTAAGCCTTCTACTTCGCATTGATTTGAAACTAAATCATCTGTTTTGCTTGGATTTGAATCTAACTCGTTTGTTTCGCTTGCATTTGAAGCTAAATTAATTATATCGCAAGTATTTGAAGCTGAATCATTTGTGTCGCATGGCTTTGAGGAAAAGCCTTCTACTTCGCATTAATTTGAAAGTAAATCATGTGTTTCGCTTAGATTTGAAGCTAAGCCTTCTACTTCGCATTGATTAGGAACTAAATCATGTGTTTCGCTTGGATTTGAAGCTAACTCGTTTGTTTCGCATGCATTTGAAGCTATATCAATTGTATCGCAAGTATTTGAAGCTAAATCATTTGTGTCGCATGGCTTTGTGGATAAGCCTTCTACTTCGCATTAATTTGAAGGTAAATCACGTGCTTCGCTTGGATTTGAAGCTATCTCGTTTGTTTCGCCTGCATTTGAAGCTATATCATTTATATCGCAAGTATGTGAAACTAAATCATTTGTTTCGCATGGATTTGAAGCTAAGCCTTCTGATTCGCATTGATTTGAAACTAAATCATGTGTTTCGCATGGATTTGAAGCTAAGCCTTCTACTTCACATTGATTTGAAACTAAATCATGTGGTTCGCATGGATTTGAAGCTAAATCATGTGTTTCGCACAGATTTGAAGCTAACTCGTTTATTTCGCCTGCATTTGAAGCTATATCAGTTATATCGCAAGTATTTGAAGCTAAATCATTTGCGTCGCATGGCTTTGAGGATAAGCCTTCTACTTCGCATTAATTTGAAGGTAAATCATGTGTTTCGCTTGGATTTGAAGCTAAGCCTTCTACTTCGCATTGATTTGGAACTAAATCATGTGTTTCGCTTGGATTTGAAGCTAACTCGTTTGTTTCGCATGCATTTGAAGCTATATCAATTGTATCGCAAGTATTTGAAGCTAAACCATTTGTGTCGCATGGCTTTGAAGCTAAGCCTCCTACTTCGCATTGATTTGAAGCTAAATCACGTGCTTCGCTTGGATTTGAAGCTAACTCGTTTGTTTCGCCTGCATTTGAAGCTATATCATTTATATCGCAAGTATGTGAAACTAAATCACTAGTTTCGCATGGATTTGAAGCTAAGCCTTCTGCTTCGCATTGATTTGAAACTAAATCATGTGTTTCGCATGGATTTGAAGCTAAGCCTTCTACTTCGCATTGATTTGGAACTAAATCATGTGTTTCGCTTGGATTTGAAGCTAACTCGTTTGTTTCGCATGCATTTGAAGCTATATCAATTGTATCGCAAGTATTTGAAGCTAAACCATTTGTGTCGCATGGCTTTGAAGCTAAGCCTCCTACTTCGCATTGATTTGAAGCTAAATCATGTGTTTCGTACAGATTTGAAGCTAACTCGTTTGTTTCGCCTGCATTTGAAGCTATATCAATTGTATCGCAAGTATTTGAAGCTAAATCATTTGTGTCGCATGGCTTTGAGGATAAGCCTTCTACTTCGCATTAATTTGAAGGTAAATCACGTGCTTCGCTTGGATTTGAAGCTAACTCGTTTGTTTCGCCTGCATTTGAAGCTATATCAGTTATATCGCAAGTATTTGAAGCTAAAACATTTGTGTCGCATGGCTTTGAGGATAAGCCTCCTACTTCGCATTGATTTGAAACTAAACCATGTGTTTCGCTTGGAGTTGAAGCTAACTCGTTTGTTTCGCCTGCATATGAAGCTATATCATTTATATCGCAAGTATATGAAGCTAAATCATTTGTGTTGCATGGCTTTGAAGCTAACTCGTTTGTTTCGCCTGCATTGAAGCTATATCACTTCTATCGCAAGTATTTGAAGCTAATTCATTTGTTGCGCATGGATTTGAAGCTATTCCTTCTACTTCGCATTGATTTGGAACTAAATCATGTGTTTCGCTTGGATTTGAAGCTAACTCGTTTGTTTCGCATGCATTTGAAGCTATATCAATTGTATCGCAAGTATTTGAAGCTAAATCATTTGTGTCGCATGGCTTTGTGGATAAGCCTTCTACTTCGCATTAATTTGAAGGTAAATCACGTGCTTCGCTTGGATTTGAAGCTATCTCGTTTGTTTCGCCTGCATTTGAAGCTATATCATTTATATCGCAAGTATGTGAAACTAAATCATTTGTTTCGCATGGATTTGAAGCTAAGCCTTCTGCTTCGCATTGATTTGAAACTAAATCATGTGTTTCGCTTGGATTTGAAGCTAACTCGTTTGTTTCGCATGCATTTGAAGCTATATCATTTATATCGCAAGTATATGAAGCTAAATCATTTGTGTTGCATGGCTTTGAAGCTAACTCGTTTGTTTCGCCTGCATTGAAGCTATATCACTTCTATCGCAAGTATTTGAAGCTAAATCATTTGTGTCGCATGGATTTGAAGCTAAGCCTTCTACTTCGCATTGATTTGGAACTAAATCATGTGTTTCGCTTGGATTTGAAGCTAACTCGTTTGTTTCGCATGCATTTGAAGCTATATCAATTGTATCGCAAGTATTTGAAGCTAAATCATTTGTGTCGCATGGCTTTGTGGATAAGCCTTCTACTTCGCATTAATTTGAAGGTAAATCACGTGCTTCGCTTGGATTTGAAGCTAACTCGTTTGTTTCGCCTGCATTTGAAGCTATATCATTTATATCGCAAGTATGTGAAACTAAATCATTTGTTTCGCATGGATTTGAAGCTAAGCCTTCTGCTTCGCATTGATTTGAAACTAAATCATGTGTTTCGCATGGATTTGAAGCTAAGCCTTCTACTTCACATTGATTTGAAACTAAATCATGTGGTTCGCATGGATTTGAAGCTAAATCATGTGTTTCGCACAGATTTGAAGCTAACTCGTTTGTTTGGCATGCATTTGAAGCTATATCAGTTATATCGCAAGTATTTGAAGCTAAATCATTTGCGTCGCATGGATATGAAGCTAAGCCTTCTACTTCGCATTGATTTGAAACTAAATCATGTGTTTCGCTTGGATTTGAAGCTAACTCGTTTGTTTCGCCTGCATTTCAGGCTATATCAATTATATCGCAAGTATTTGAAGCTAAATCATTTGTGTCGCATGGATTTGAAGTTAACTCCTTTGTTTCGCCTGCATTTGAAGCTATATTACTTATATTACAAGTATTTGAAGCTGAATATTTAGTGTCGCTTGGATTTGAAGCTAAGCCAACTACTTCGCATTGATTTGAAGCTTAATCTTGTGTTTCGCATGGATTTGAAGCTAACTCGCTTGTTTCGCCTCCATTTGAAGCTACTTCATTTACATTCACAAGTATTTGATGCCAAATCATTTGTTTCACATTGATTTGAAGCTAAGCTTTCTCCTTCGCTTGGATTTGAAGCTAAATCATGTGTTTCGCATGGATTTGAAGCTAAATCATGTGTTTCGCACAGATTTGAAGCTAACTCGTTTGTTTCGCCTGCATTTGAAGCTATATCACTGATATCGTAAGTATCAGAAGCTAAATCATTTGTGTCGCATGGATTTGAAGCTAAACCTTCTATATCGCATTGATTTCCAGCTAAACAATGAGTTTCGCTTGGACTTGAAGCTAATGCGTTTGTTTCGCCAGCAGTTGAATCTATATCACTTATATCGCAAGTATTTGAAACTAAACCATTTGTTTCACATGTATTTGAAGCTCAGCCTTCTACTTCGCATTGATTTGAAGCCATATCATGTGCTTTGCATGGATTTGAAGCTAAGTCATGTGTTTCGCATGGATTTGAAGAAAACTCGTTTGTTTCGCCTGCATTTGAAGATATATCATTTATATCACAAGTATTTGAAGCTAAATCATGTGTTTCGCATGGGTTTGAAGCCTAGCTTTCTACTTCGCATTGATTGGAAGCTAAATCATGTGATTTGCTTGGATTTGAAGCTAACACGATTGTTTCGCATGCAATTGAAGCTGAGTCATGTATTTCACATGTATTTGAAGATAAACCAGTTGATTCATATGGATTTGAATCTAAGCGTTCTACATCGCATTGATTTGAAGCAAAATCATGTGTTTCGCATGGATTCGAAGCTAATTCGTTTGTTTCGCATGTATTTGCTGCTAACTCGTTTGTTTTGCATGGATTTGAAGATATCTCGTTTGTTTCGACTTTATTTGAATCTGTGCCATCTATTTCGCAAGCATTTGATGCTAATGCATTTGTGTCGCATGGATTTGATGTGAAGCCTTCTGCTTCGCATTGACTTGAAGCTAAATCATGTGTTTCGCATGGATTTGAAGCTAACTCGTTTGTTTCGCCTGCATTTGAAGCTGTATCATTTATATCGCAATTATGTGAAGCTAAATCATTTGTTTCGCATGGGTTTGAAGCTGACACGTTTGTTCCACATGCATTTGAAGCTATATCATTTATATCGCAAGTATTTGAAGCTAAATCATTTGTGTCGCATGGATTTGAAGCTAAGCCTTCTACTTCGCATTGATTTGAAGCTAAACCACGTGTTTCGCATTGATTTGACGCTAAATCATGTCTTCCGCATGGATTTGAAGGTAACTCGTTTGTTCGCCTGCATTTGAAGCTATATCATTTATATCGCAAGTATGTGAAGTTAAATCATTTGTTTCGCATGGATTTGAAGCTAAGCTTTCTACTTCGCATTGATTTGAAGCAAAATCATGTGTTTCGCTTGGATTTGAAGCTAAGCCTTCTACTTCGCATTGATTTGAAGCTAAATCATGCGTTTCGCATGGATTTGAAGCTAACTCGCTTGTTTCGCCTCCATTTGAAGCTACATCATTTACATTCGCAAGTATTTGAAGCCAAATCAGTTGTTTCACATTGATTTGAAGCTAAGCTTTCTCCTTCGCTTTGATTTGAAGCTAAATCATGTGTTTCGCATGGATTTGAAGCTAAATCATGTGTTTCACACAGATTTGAAGCTAACTCGTTTGTTTCGCCTGCATTTGAAGCTATATCAATTATATCGCAAGTATTTGAATCTAAATCATGTGTGTCGCATGGCTGTGAAGATAAGCCTTCTACTTTGCATTAATTTGAAGGTAAATCATGTGTTTCGCTTGGATTTGAAGGTAAATCATGTGTTTCGCACAGATTTGAAGCTAACTCGTTTATTTCGCCTGCATTTGGAGCTATATTATTTATATCGCAAGTATGTGAAGCTAAATCATTTTTTTCGCATGAATTTGAAGCTAAGCCTTCTATTTCGCATTGATTTGAAACTAAATCATGTGTTTCGCTTGGATTTGGAGCTAACTCGTTTGTTTCGCCTGCATTTGAAGCTATATCAATTATATCGCAAATATTTGAATCTAAATCATGTGTGTCGCATGGCTGTGAAGATAAGCCTTCTACTTTGCATTAATTTGAAGGTAAATCATGTGTTTCGCTTGGATTTGAAGGTAAATCATGTGTTTCGCACAGATTTGAAGCTAACTCGTTTATTTCGCCTGCATTTGGAGCTATATTATTTATATCGCAAGTATTTGAAGCTACATCATTTGTGTCGCATGGATTTGCAGCTAAGCCTTCTACTTCGCATTGATTTGAAACTAAATCATGTGTTCCGCTTGGATTTGAATCTAACTCGTTTGTTTCGCCTGCATATGAAGCTTTATCAATTATATCGCAAATATTTGAAGCTAAATCATTTGAGTCGCATGGATTTGAAGCTACGCCTTCTACTTCGCATTGATTTGAAGGTAAATCATTTGCTTCGCATGGATTAGTAGCTAACTCGTTTGTTTCACCTGCATTTGAAGCTATATCACCTATATTCCAAGTGTTTGAAGCTCAATCATTTGTTCCACATGGATTTGAAGCTAAACCTTATACATCGCATTGATTTGAAGCTAAATCTTGTGTATTGCATGGATTTGAAGCTAAACCTTCTACATAGCATTGATTTACAGCTAAATCATGTGTTTCGCATGGATGTGAAGCTATCTCGTTTGTTTCGCCTGCCGTATAATCTTTATCACTTATATAGCAAGTATTTGAAGCTAAATCATTTGTTCCGCATGGATTTGAAGCTAAGGCTTCTACATCGCATTGATTTGAATCTAAATCTTGTGTATTGCATGGATTTGAAGCTAAACCTTCTACATAGCATTGATTTACAGCTAAATAATGTGTTTCGCATGGATTTGAAGCTATCTCGCTTGTTTCGCCTGCATTAGAATCTATATCACTTATATAGCAAGTATTTGAAGCTAAATCATTTGTTCAGCATGGATTTGAAGCTAAGGCTTCTACATCGCATTGATTAGATGCTGAATCATGTGTTTCGCTTGGTGTTGAAGCTAACTCGTTTGTTTCGTCTGCATTTGATGCTATATCACTTATATCGCAAGTATCTGAACGTAAATCAATTGTTTCTCATGGATTTGAAGCAAATCCTTCTACCACGCATTGATTTGAAGCTAACTCATGTGTATCGCATGGATTTTGAAGGTAACTCGTTTGATTCGTCTCCATTTGAAGCTATATCATTTGTTTCGCATAAATTATAAGCTAAATCATGTGTTTCGAATGGAATTGAAGCTATCTGGTTAGTTTCGCCTGCATTTGAAGCTACTTCACTTGTATCGCCAGTATTGGAAGAAAAATCATTTGATTTGCATGGATTTGAAGCTAACTCGTTTGTTTCGCATGCAGTTGAAGCTAAATCATGTATATCACAAGTATTTGAACCTAAATCAATCGTTTCGCATGGGGATGAACCTAAGCCTTCTACTTCGCATTGATTTGAAGGTAAATCATTTGTTTCGCATGGATTAGTAGCTAACTCGTTTGTTTCACCTGCATTTGAAGCTATATCACCTATATTCCAAGTGTTTGAAGCTCAATCATTTGATCCACATGGATTTGAAGCTAAACCTTATACATCGCATTGATTTGAAGCTAAATCTTGTGTATTGCATGGATTTGAAGCTAAACCTTCTACATAGCATTGATTTACAGCTAAATCATGTGTTTCGCATGGATGTGAAGCTATCTCGTTTGTTTCGCCTGCCGTATAATCTTTATCACTTATATAGCAAGTATTTGAAGCTAAATCATTTGTTCCGCATGGATTTGAAGCTAAGGCTTCTACATCGCATTGATTTGAAGCTAAATCTTGTGTATTGCATGGATTTGAAGCTAAACCTTCTACATAGCATTGATTTACAGCTAAATAATGTGTTTCGCATGGATTTGAAGCTATCTCGCTTTTTTCGCCTGCATTAGAATCTATATCACTTATATAGCAAGTATTTGAAGCTAAATCATTTGTTCAGCATGGATTTGAAGCTAAGGCTTCTACATCGCATTGATTAGATGCTGAATCATGTGTTTCGCTTGGTGTTGAAGCTAACTCGTTTGTTTCGTCTGCATTTGATGCTATATCACTTATATCGCAAGTATCTGAACGTAAATCAATTGTTTCTCATGGATTTGAAGCAAATCCTTCTACCACGCATTGATTTGAAGCTAACTCATGTGTATCGCATGGATTTTGAAGGTAACTCGTTTGATTCGTCTCCATTTGAAGCTATATCATTTGTTTCGCATAAATTATAAGCTAAATCATGTGTTTCGAATGGAATTGAAGCTATCTGGTTAGTTTCGCCTGCATTTGTAGCTACTTCACTTGTATCGCCAGTATTGGTAGAAAAATCATTTGATTTGCATGGATTTGAAGCTATCTCGTTTGGTTCGCCTGCAGTAGAATCTATATCACTTATATACCAAGAATTTGAAGCTAAATCATTTGTTCCGCAATGGATTTGAAGCTAAGGCTTCTACATCGCATTGATTTGAAGCTATATCATGTGTTTCGCTTGGTTTTGAAGCTACCTCGTTAGTTTTGTCTGCATTTTATGCTATATCACTTATATCGCAAGCATCTGAACCTAAATCAATTGTTTCTCACGGATTTGAAGCAAAGCCTTCTACCACGCATTGATTTGAAGCTAAATCATGTGTATCGCATGGATTTTGAAGCTAACTCGTTTGATTCCTCTCCATTTGAAGATATATCACTTATATCCCAAGTGTTTGAAGCTAAATCTTTTTGTTTCGCACGGATTTGAAGCTAAACATTCTACATCGCATTGATTTGAATCTAAATCATGTGTTTCGATTGGATTTGAAGCTAACTGGTTTGTTTCGTCTGCATTTGAAGCTATATCACTTATTTCGATAGTATCAGAATCTAAATCATTTGTGTCGCATGGATTTGAAGCTAAACCTTCTACGTGGCATTGTCTTGAAGCATAATCATGTGTATTGCATGGATTTGAATCTAACTCGGTTGTTTCGCCTGCATTTGATGCTACATCACTTATATCGCAAGTATCTCAAGCTAAATCATTTTTTCCGCATGGATTAGAAGCTAAGACCTCTAGTTCGCATTGATTTGAAGCAAAATAATGAGTTTCGGATGGATTAGAAGCTAACTCGTTTGTATCGCCTGCATTTGGATCTATATCATTTATATCGCAAGTATTTGAAGCTAAAACATTTGTGTCGCATGGATTTGAAGCTAAACCTTCTACGTGGCATTGTCTTGAAGCATAATCATGTGTTTTGCATGGGTTTGAAGCTAAACCTTCTACATAGCATTGATTTACAGCTAAATCGTGTGTTTCGCATGGATGTGAAGCTATCCCGTTTGTTTCGCCTGCATTTGAAGCTATATCAATTATATGGCAAGTATTTGAAGCTGAATCATTTGTGTCGCGTGGCTTTGATGATAAGCCTTCTACTTCGCATTAATTTGAAGGTAAATCATGTGTCTCGCTTGGATTTGTAGCTAACTCGTTTGTTCGGCCTGCATTTGAGGCTATATCATGTATATGACAAGCATTTGAAGCTCAATCATTTGATTCGCATGGATTCGAAGCTAAGCCTTCTACTTCTCATTGTTTTGGATCTAAATCATGTCTTTGGCTTGGATTTTAAACTAAATCGTTTGTTTTGCTTGCAGTTGAAGCTAAATCATGTATACCACAAGTATTTGAAGCTAAACCATTTGTTTCACATGGATTTGAAGCTAACTCGTTTGTTCCGCCTGCATTTGAAGCTATATCATGAATATCACAAGTATTTGAAGATAAACCGATTGCTTCGCATTGATTGGAAGCTAAGCCTTTTACTTCGGATTGATTTGAAGTTATATCATGTGGTCCGCATTGATTTGAAGCTAAATCATGTGTTTCGTATGGATTTGAAGTCATCTCGTTTGTTTCGCATGCAGTCGAAGTTAAATCATGAATATCACAAGTATTTGAAGATAACCCATTTGTTTCGAAAGAATATGAAGCTAAACAATGTGTTTCGCATCGATATGAAGCTAAATCATGTGTTTCTCTTGAATTTGAAGTTAACTCGTTTTTTTCGCCTGCATTTGAAGCTACTTCATTTGTACCGCAAGTATTTGAAGCTAAATCATTCGTATCGTATGGATTTGAAGATAAGCCTTCTACTTTGAATTCATTTGAAGGTAAATCATGTGTTTCGCTTGGATTTGAAGCTAACTCGTTTGTTTCGCCTGCAGTTGAAGCTAAATCATGTTTATCACAAGTATCTGAAGCTAAACCACTTGTTTCGCAAGAATATGAAGCTAAACCATGTGCATCGCATTGATTTGAAGCTAAATCAAGTGTTCCGCATGGATTTGAAGCTAACTCGTTTGTTTTGCCTGCATTTGAAGCTATATTACTTATATCGCAAGTATTTGAAGCTAAGTCATTTGATTCGCATGGATATGAAGCTAAGCCTTCTACTTCGCATTGCTTTGAAGCAAAATAATGAGTTTCGTATGGATTAGAAGCTAACTTGTTTGTATCGCCTGCATTTGGAGCTATATCATTTATATCGCAAGTATGTGAAGCTAAATCATTTGTTTCGCATGGATATGAAGCTATGCCTACTACTTCGCATTGATTTGAAACTAAATCATTTGTTTCGCATGGAATTGAAGCTAAATCAAGGGGTTTCGCATGGATTTGAAACTAACTCGTTTGTTTCGCCTGCATTTGAAGGTAAATCATGTTTATCACAAGTATCTGAATCTAAATCGTTTGTTTCGCAAGAATATGAAGCTAAACCATGTGTTTCGCATGAATTTGAAGCTAAATCATGTGTTTCGCACAGATTTGAAGCTAACTCGTTTGTTTCGCATGCAGTTGAAGCTAAATCATGTTTATCACAAGCATCTGAAGCTAAACCACATGTTTCGCAAGAATATGAAGCTAAACCACGTGTTTCGCATTGATTTGAAGCTAAATCATGTCTTCAGCATGGATTTGAAGGTAACTCGTTTGTTCGCCTGCATTTGAAGCTATATCATTTATATCGCAAGTATGTGAAGCTAAATCATTTGTTTCGCATGGATTTGAAGCTAAGCTTTCTACTTCGCATTGATTTGAAGCAAAATCATGTGTTTCGCTTGGATTTGGAGCTAAGCCTTCTACTTCGCATTGATTTGAAGCTAAATCATGTGTTTCGCATGGATTTGAAGCTAACTCGCTTGTTTCGCCTCCATTTGAAGCTACATCATTTACATTCGCAAGTATTTGAAGCCAAATCAGTTGTTTCACATTGATTTGAAGCTAAGCTTTCTCCTTCGCTTTGATTTGAAGCTAAATCATGTGTTTCGCATGGATTTGAAGCTAAATCATGCGTTTCGCACAGATTTGAAGCTAACTCGTTTGTTTCGCCTGCATTTGGAGCTATATCAATCATATCGCAAGTATTTGAATCTAAATCATTTGTGTCGCATGGCTGTGAAGATAAGCCTTCTACTTTGCATTAATTTGAAGGTAAATCAAGTGTTTCGCTTGGATTTGAAGGTAAATCATGTGTTTCGCACAGTTTTGAAGCTAACTCGTTTATTTCGCCTGCATTTGGAGCTCTATTATTTATATCGCAAGTATGTGAAGCTAAATCATTTGTTTCGCATGGATTTGAAGCTAAGCCTTCTATTTCGCATTGATTTCAAACTAAATCATGTGTTTCGCTTGGATTTGAAGCTAACTCGTTTGTTTCGCCTGCATTTGGAGCTGTATTATTTATATCGCAAGTATTTGAAGCTAAATCATTTGTGTCGCATGGATTTTCAGCTAAGCCTTCTACTTCGCATTGATTTGAAACTAAATCATGTGTTTCGCTTGGATTTGAATCTAACTCGTTTGTTTCGCCTGCATATGAAGCTTTATCAATTATATCGCAAGTATTTGAAGCTAAATCATTTGAGTCGCATGGATTTGAAGCTACGCCTTCTACTTCGCGTTGATTTGAAGCTAAATCATGCGTTTCGCATGGATTTGAAGCTATATCATTTGTTTCCCTTGCATTTGAAGCTAACTCGATTGTTTCGCATGCAGTTGAAGCTAAATCATGTTTATCACAAGTATCTGAAGCTAAACCACTTGTTTCGCAAGAATATGAAGCTAAACCACGTGTTTCGCATTGTTTTGAAGCTAAATCATGTCTTCCGCATGGATTTGAAGCTAACTCGTTTGTTTCGCATGCAGTTGAAGCTAAATCATGTATGTCACAAGTATTTGAAGCTAAATCAATCGTTTCGCATGGGGATGAACCTAAGCCTTCTACTTCGCATTGATTTGAAGGTAAATCATTTGTTTCGCATGGATTAGTAGCTAACTCGTTTGTTTCACCTGCATTTGAAGCTATATCACCTATATTCCAAGTGTTTGAAGCTCAATCATTTGTTCCACATGGATTTGAAGCTAAGGCTTCTACATCGCATTGATTTGAAGCTAAATCTTGTGTATTGCATGGATTTGAAGCTAAACCTTCTACATAGCATTGATTTACAGCTATATAATGTGTTTCGCATGGATTTGAAGCTATCTCGTTTGTTTCGCCTGCATTAGAATCTATATCACTAATATAGCAAGTATTTGAAGCTAAATCACTTGTTCCGCATGGATTTGAAGCTAAGGCTTCTACATCGCATTGATTAGATGCTGAATCATGTGTTTCGCTTGGTTTTGAAGCTAACTCGTTTGTTTCGTCTGCATTTGATGCTATATCACTTATATCGCAAGTATCTGAACGTAAATCAATTGTTTCTCATGGATTTGAAGCAAATCCTTCTACCACGCATTGATATGAAGCTAAATCATGTATTTCGCTTGGATTTGAAGCTAACTGGTTTGTTTCGTCTGCATTTGAAGCTATATCACTTATTTCGATAGTATCAGAATCTAAATCATTTGTGTCGCATGGATTTGAAGCTAAACCTTCTACGTGGCATTGTCTTAAGCATAATCATGTGTTTTGCATGGATTTGAATCTAACTCGATTGTTTCGCCTGCATTTGATGCTACATCACTTATATCGCAAGTATCTCAAGCTAAATCATTTTTTCCGCATGGATTAGAAGCTAAGACATCTAGTTCGCATTGATTTGAAGCAAAATAATGAGTTTCGGATGGATTAGAAGCTAACTCGTTTGTATCGCCTGCATTTGGATCTATATCATTTATATCGCAAGTATTTGAAGCTAAAACATTTGTGTCGCATGGATTTGAAGCTAAACCTTCTACATAGCATTGATTTGCAGCTAAATCATGTGCTTCGCATGGATTTGAAGCTAACACGTTTATTTCTCCTGCATTTGAAGCTATATAACTTATATCGCAAGTATCTGAACCTAAATCATTTGTGTCGCATGTATTTGAAGTTGAATGTTCTACATCGAATTGATTTGAAGCTAAATCATGTGTTTCGCTTGGATATGAAGCAAACTCGTTTGTTTCGTCTGCACTTGAAGCTATATCACTTGTATCGCAAGTATTTGAAGAAAAATCACTTGTTTCGCATGGATTTGAAGCTAAGACATCTAGTTCGCATTGATTTGAAGCAAAATCATGAATTTCGCATGGATTCGAAGTTAACTCGTTTGTATCGCCTGCATTTGGAGCTATATTTGATGCAAGTGTTTGAATCTAAAACATTTGTGTCGCATGGATTTGAAGCTAAACCTTCTACATAGCATTGATTTGCAGCTAAATCATGTGCTTCGCATGGATTTGAAGCTAACTCGTTTGTTTCACCTGCATTTGAAGCTATATCACCTATATTCCAAGTGTTTGAAGCTCAATCATTTGGTCCACGTGGATTTGAAGCTAAACCTTATACATCGCATTGATTTGAAGCTAAATCTTGTGTACTGCATGGGTTTGAAGCTAAACCTTCTACATAGCATTGATTTACAGCTAAATCATGTGTTACGCATGGATGTGAAGCTATCTCGTTTGTTTCGCCTGCATTTGAAGCTATATCAATTATATGGCAAGTATTTGAAGCTGAATCATTTGCGTCGCGTGGCTTTGATGATAAGCCTTCTACTTCGCATTAATTTGAAGGTAAATCATGTGTCTCGCTTGGATTTGTAGCTAACTCGTTTGTTCGGCCTGCATTTGAGGCTATATCATGTACATGACAAGCATTTGAAGCTCAATCATTTGATTCGCATGGATTCGAAGCTAAGCCTTCTACTTCTCATTGTTTTGGATCTAAATCATGTGTTTGGCTTGGATTTTAAGCTAAATCGTTTGTTTTGCTTGCAGTTGAAGCTAAATCATATATACCACAAGTATTTGAAGCTAAACCATTTGTTTCACATGGATTTGAAGTTAAACCTTCTACTTCGCTTTGATTTGCAGCCAAATCATGTGTTTTGCATGAAATTGAAGCTAAACCTTCTACATCGCCTTGATTTGAAGCTAAACCATGTGTTTTGCATGGATTTGAAGCTAACTCGTTTGTTTCGCCTGCATTGAAAGCTGTTTCATTTATACCGCAAGTATTTGAATGTAAATCATTTGTCTCGCCCGGATTTGAAGCTGAACCTTCTACTTCGCTTTGATTTGAAGGTAAATCATGTTTTTCGCATGGATTTGAAGCTAACTCGTTTGTTCCGCCTGCATTTGAAGCTATATCATGAATATCACAAGTATTTGAAGATAAACCGATTGCTTCGCATTGATTGGAAGCTGAGCCTTTTACTTCGTATTGATTTGAAGTTATATCATGTGTTCCGCATTGATTTGAAGCTAAATCATGTGTTTCGTATGGATTTGAAGCTAAACCTTCTGCATCGCATTGATTTGCAGCTAAATCATGTGTTTCGCATGGACTTAAATCTAACTCGTTTGTTTCGCATGCAGCTGAAGCTATATCACCTATATCCCAAGTGTTTTGAAGCTCTCTCATTTGTTTGGCATGGATTTGAAACTAAACCTTCTAAATTGCATTGATTTACAGCTAAATCATGTGTTTCGCATGAATTCGATGCTATCTCGTTTGTTTCTACTGCATTTGAAGCTATATCACTTATATAGCAAGAATTTGAAGCTAAATCATTTTTTCCGCATGGATTAGAAGCTAAGACATCTAGTTCGCATTGATTTGAAGCAAAATCATAAGTTTCGGATGGATTAGAAGCTAACTCGTTTGTATCGCCTGCATTTGGAGCTATATCATTTATATCGCAAGTATTTGAAGCTAAAACATTTGTGTCGCATGGATTTGAAGCTAAACCTTCTACATAGCATTGATTCGCAGCTAAATCATTTGTGTCCCTTGGATTTGAAGCTAACTCGTTTGTTTCGCCTGCAGTTGATGCTATATCAATTATATCGTAAGTATTTGAAGCTAAATCATTTGTGACGCATGGCTTTGAGAATAAGCCTTCTACTTCGCATTAATTTGAAGGAAAATCATGTGTTTCGCTTGGATTTGAAGCTAAACCTTCTACTTCGCATTGATTTGGAACTAAATCATGTGTTTCGCTTGTATTTAAAGCTAAATCATTTGTGTCGCATGGCTTTGAGGAAAAGCCTCCTACTTCGCATTGATTTGAAACTAAACCATGTGTTTCGCTTGGATTTGAAGCTAACTCGTTTGTTTCGCCTACATTTGAAGCTATATCATTTGTATCGCAAGTATATGAAGCTAAATCAACTGTGTTGCATGGCTTTGAAGCTAACTCGTTTGTGTCGCCTGCATTGAAGCTATATCACTTCTATCGCAAGTATTTGAAGCTAAATCATTTGTGTCGCATGGATTTGAAGCTAAGCCTTCTACTTCGCATTGATTTGGAACTAAATCATGTGTTTCGCTTGGATTTGAAGCTAACTCGTTTGTTTCGCATGCATTTGAAGCTATATCAATTGTATCGCAAGTATTTGAAGCTAAATCATTTGTGTCGCATGGCTTTGAGGATAAGCCTTCTACTTCGCATTAATTTGAAGGTAAATCACGTGCTTCGCTTGGATTTGAAGCTAACTCGTTTGTTTCGCCTGCATTTGAAGCTATATCATTTATATCGCAAGTATGTGAAACTAAATCATTTGTTTCGCATGGATTTGAAGCTAAGCCTTCTGCTTCGCATTGATTTGAAACTAAATCATGTGTTTCGCATGGATTTGAAGCTAAGCCTTCTACTTCACATTGATTTGAAACTAAATCATGTGGTTCGCATGGATTTGAAGCTAAATCATGTGTTTCGCACAGATTTGAAGCTAACTCGTTTATTTCGCCTGCATTTCAAGCTATATCAGTTATATCGCAAGTATTTGAAGCTAAATCATTTGTGTCGCATGGCTTTGAGGATAAGCCTCCTACTTCGCATTGATTTGAAACTAAACCATGTGTTTCGCTTGGATTTGAAGCTAACTCGTTTGTTTCGCCTGCATTGAAGCTATATCACTTCTATCGCAAGTATTTGAAGCTAAATCATTTGTGTCGCATGGATTTGAAGCTAAGCCTTCTACTTCGCATTGATTTGGAACTAAATCATGTGTTTCGCTTGGATTTGAATCTAACTCGCTTGTTTCGCATTGATTTGAAGCTAAATCATGTGTTTCGCACAGATTTGAAGCTAACTCGTTTCTTTCGCCTGCATTTGATGCTATATCAATTATATCGCAAGTATTTGAAGCTAAATCATTTGTGTCGCATGGCTTTGAGAATAAGCCTTCTACTTCGCATTAATTTGAAGGAAAATCATGTGTTTCGCTTGGATTTGAAGCTAAACCTTCTACTTCGCACTGATTTGGAACTAAATCATGTGTTTCGCTTGGATTTGAAGCTAACTCGTTTGTTTCGCATGCATTTGAAGCTATATCAATTGTATCGCAAGTATTTGAAGCTAAATCATTTGTGTCGCATGGCTTTGAGGATAAGCCTTCTACTTGGCATTAATTTGAAGGTAAATCACGAGCTTCGCTTGGATTTGAAGCTAACTCGTTTGTTTCGCCTGCATTTGATGCTATATCATTTATATCGCAAGTATGTGAAACTAAATCATTTGTTTCGCATGGATTTGAAGCTAAGCCTTCTGCTTCGCATTGATTTGGAACTAAATCATGTGTTTCGCTTGGATTTGAAGCTAACTCGTTTGTTTCGCATGCATTTGAAGCTATATCAATTGTATCGCAAGTATTTGAAGCTAAATCATTTGTGTCGCATGGCTTTGAGGATAAGCCTTCTACTTGGCATTAATTTGAAGGTAAATCACGAGCTTCGCTTGGATTTGAAGCTAACTCGTTTGTTTCGCCTGCATTTGATGCTATATCATTTATATCGCAAGTATGTGAAACTAAATCATTTGTTTCGCATGGATTTGAAGCTAAGCCTTCTGCTTCGCATTGATTTGGAACTAAATCATGTGTTTCGCTTGGATTTGAAGCTAACTCGTTTGTTTCGCATGCATTTGAAGCTATATCAATTGTATCGCAAGTATTTGAAGCTAAATCATTTGTGTCGCATGGCTTTGAGGATAAGCCTTCTACTTGGCATTAATTTGAAGGTAAATCACGAGCTTCGCTTGGATTTGAAGCTAACTCGTTTGTTTCGCCTGCATTTGAAGCTATATCATTTATATCGCAAGTATGTGAAACTAAATCATTTGTTTCGCATGGATTTGAAGCTAAGCCTTCTGCTTCGCATTGATTTGAAACTAAATCATGTGTTTCGCATGGATTTGAAGCTAAGCCTTCTACTTCACATTGATTTGAAACTAAATCATGTGGTTCGCATGGATTTGAAGCTAAATCACGTGTTTCGCACAGATTTGAAGCTAACTCGTTTATTTCGCCTGCATTTGAAGCTATATCAGTTATATCGCAAGTATTTGAAGCTAAATCATTTGCGTCGCATGGCTTTGAGGATAAGCCTCCTACTTCGCATTGATTTGAAACTAAACCATGTGTTTCGCTTGGATTTGAAGCTAACTCGTTTGTTTCGCCTGCATTTGAAGCTATATCATTTATATCGCAAGTATATGAAGCTAAATCATTTGTGTTGCATGGCTTTGAAGTTAACTCGTTTGTTTCGCCTGCATTGAAGCTATATCACTTCTATCGCAAGTATTTGAAGCTAAATCATTTGTGTCGCATGGATTTGAGGATAAGCCTTCTACTTCGCATTAATTTGAAGGTAAATCACGTGCTTCGCTTGGATTTGAAGCTAACTCGTTTGTTTCGCCTGCATTTGAAGCTATATCATTTATATCGCAAGTATGTGAAACTAAATCATTTGTTTCGCATGGATTTGAAGCTAAGCCTTCTGCTTCGCATTGATTTGAAACTAAATCATGTGTTTCGCATGGATTTGAAGCTAAGCCTTCTACTTCACATTGATTTGAAACTAAATCATGTGGTTCGCATGGATTTGAAGCTAAATCATGTGTTTCGCACAGATTTGAAGCTAACTCGTTTATTTCGCCTGCATTTCAAGCTATATCAGTTATATCGCAAGTATTTGAAGCTAAATCATTTGTGTCGCATGGCTTTGAGGATAAGCCTCCTACTTCGCATTGATTTGAAACTAAACCATGTGTTTCGCTTGGATTTGAATCTAACTCGCTTGTTTCGCATTGATTTGAAGCTAAATCATGTGTTTCGCACAGATTTGAAGCTAACTCGTTTGTTTCGCCTGCATTTGATGCTATATCAATTATATCGCAAGTATTTGAAGCTAAATCATTTGTGTCGCATGGCTTTGAGAATAAGCCTTCTACTTCGCATTAATTTGAAGGAAAATCATGTGTTTCGCTTGGATTTGAAGCTAAACCTTCTACTTCGCATTGATTTGGAACTAAATCATGTGTTTCGCTTGGATTTGAAGCTAACTCGTTTGTTTCGCATGCATTTGAAGCTATATCAATTGTATCGCAAGTATTTGAAGCTAAATCATTTGTGTCGCATGGCTTTGAGGATAAGCCTTCTACTTGGCATTAATTTGAAGGTAAATCACGAGCTTCGCTTGGATTTGAAGCTAACTCGTTTGTTTCGCCTGCATTTGATGCTATATCATTTATATCGCAAGTATGTGAAACTAAATCATTTGTTTCGCATGGATTTGAAGCTAAGCCTTCTGCTTCGCATTGATTTGGAACTAAATCATGTGTTTCGCTTGGATTTGAAGCTAACTCGTTTGTTTCGCATGCATTTGAAGCTATATCAATTGTATCGCAAGTATTTGAAGCTAAATCATTTGTGTCGCATGGCTTTGAGGATAAGCCTTCTACTTGGCATTAATTTGAAGGTAAATCACGAGCTTCGCTTGGATTTGAAGCTAACTCGTTTGTTTCGCCTGCATTTGAAGCTATATCATTTATATCGCAAGTATGTGAAACTAAATCATTTGTTTCGCATGGATTTGAAGCTAAGCCTTCTGCTTCGCATTGATTTGAAACTAAATCATGTGTTTCGCATGGATTTGAAGCTAAGCCTTCTACTTCACATTGATTTGAAACTAAATCATGTGGTTCGCATGGATTTGAAGCTAAATCACGTGTTTCGCACAGATTTGAAGCTAACTCGTTTATTTCGCCTGCATTTGAAGCTATATCAGTTATATCGCAAGTATTTGAAGCTAAATCATTTGCGTCGCATGGCTTTGAGGATAAGCCTCCTACTTCGCATTGATTTGAAACTAAACCATGTGTTTCGCTTGGATTTGAAGCTAACTCGTTTGTTTCGCCTGCATTTGAAGCTATATCATTTATATCGCAAGTATATGAAGCTAAATCAATTGTGTTGCATGGCTTTGAAGCTAACTCGTTTGTTTCGCCTGCATTGAAGCTATATCACTTCTATCGCAAGTATTTGAAGCTAAATCATTTGTGTCGCATGGATTTGAAGCTAAGCCTTCTACTTCGCATTGATTTGAAACTAAATCATCTGTTTTGCTTGGATTTGAATCTAACTCGTTTGTTTCGCTTGCATTTGAAGCTAAATCAATTGTATCGCAAGTATTTGAAGCTAAACCATTTGTGTCGCATGGCTTTGAAGCTAAGCCTCCTACTTCGCATTGATTTGAAGCTAAATCATGTGTTTCGCACAGATTTGAAGCTAACTCGTTTGTTTCGCCTGCATTTGATGTTATATCAATTATATCGCAAGTATTTGAAGCTAAATCATTTGTGTCGCATGGCTTTGAGAATAAGCCTTCTACTTCGCATTAATTTGAAGGAAAATCATGTGTTTCGCTTGGATTTGAAGCTAAACCTTCTACTTCGCATTGATTTGGAACTAAATCATGTGTTTCGCTTGGATTTGAAGCTAACTCGTTTGTTTCGCATGCATTTGAAGCTATATCAATTGTATCGCAAGTATTTGAAGCTGAATCATTTGTGTCGCATGGCTTTGAGGATAAGCCTTCTACTTCGCATTAATTTGAAGGTAAATCATGTGTTTCGCTTGGATTTGAAGCTAAGCCTTCTACTTCGCATTGATTTGGAACTAAATCATGTGTTTCGCTTGGATTTGAAGCTAACTCGTTTGTTTCGCATGCATTTGAAGCTATATCAATTGTATCGCAAGTATTTGAAGCTAAATCATGTGTGTCGCATGGCTTTGAGGATAAGCCTTCTACTTGGCATTAATTTGAAGGTAAATCACGTGCTTCGCTTGGATTTGAAGCTAACTCGTTCGTTTCGCCTGCATTTGAAGCTATATCATTTATATCGCAAGTATGTGAAACTAAATCATTTGTTTCGCATGGATTTGAAGCTAAGCCTTCTGCTTCGCATTGATTTGAAACTAAATCATGTGTTTCGCATGAATTTGAAGCTAAGCCTTCTACTTCGCATTGATTTGAAGCTACATCATGCGTTTCGCATGGATTTGAATCTAACTCGTTTATTTCGCATTGATTTGATGCTAAGCCTTCAACTTCGCATTGATTCGAAGCTAAATCTTTTGTTTCCCTTGCATATGAAGCTAACGCGATTGTTTCGCATGCGGTTGAAGCTAATTCATGTTTATCACAAGTATATGAAGCTAAACTATTTGTTTCGCAAGAATATGAAGATAAACCACGTGTTTCGCTTGGATTTGTAGCAAAATCATGTGTTTCGCATGGATTTGAAACTAATTCGTTTGTTTCGCCTGCATTTGAAGCTAAATCATGTTTATCACAAGTATTTGAATCTAAACCATTTGTTTCGCAAGAATATGAAGATAAACCATGTGTTTCGCTTGGATTTGAAGCTAAATCATGTGTTTCGCATAGATTTGAAGCTAACTCGTTTGTTTCTCCTGCATTTGAAGCTATATCATTTATATCGCAAGTATGTGAAGCTAAATCATTTGTTTCGCATCGATTTGAAGCTAAGCCTTCTACTTCGCATTGATTTGAAACTAAGTCATGTGTATCGCTTGGATTTGAAGCAAACTCGTTTGTTTCTCCTTGCATTTGAAGCTATATCATTTATATCGCAAGTATGTGAAGCTAAATTATGTGTTTCGCATGGATTTGAAGCTAAGCGTTCTACTTCACATTGATTTGAAACTAAATCATGTGTTTCGCATGGATTTGAAGCAGAATCTTCCACATCGCATTGATTTGCAGCTAAATTATGTGTTTCGCATGGATTTGGATCTAGACATTCTATATCGCATTGATTTGAAGTTAGTCATGTTTTTTGCATGGATTTGTAGCTAACACGTTTGTATCGCCTGCAGTTGACTCTATATCACTTAATCGCAAGTATTTGAATCTAAATCATTGGTTCCGCATGTATTTGGAGCTAAGCCTTCTACTTCGCATTTATTTGTAGCTAACTCATTTGTTTCGCATGGATTTGGAGCTAACTCGATAGTTTCTCCTGCACTTGAAGCTCCATCCCTTATATCGCAAGTATCTGAACCTAAAGCATTTGTTTCGCATGGATTTGATGCTAACTCGTCTGTTTCGCCTGCTTTTGGTGCTATATCACTTATATCGCAATTTTCTGAAGCTAAATCATTTGTTTCTCATGTATTTCTAGCTAAGCCTTCTACTTCGCATTGATTTGGAGCTATAACATTTGTTTCGCATGGATTTGAAGCTAATTCGTTTGTTTCGCATGCAGTTGAATCTAAATCATGTTTATCACAAGTATCTGAAACTAAACCATTGGTTCCGCATGGATTTGGAGCTATGCCTTCTACTTCGTATTGATTTGTAGTTAAATAATTTGTTTCGCATGGATTTGAAGCTAACTCGTTTGTTTCGCATGCAGTTGAAGCTAAATCATGTTTATCACAAGTATCTGAAACTAAACCATATGTTTCGCAAGAATATGAAGCTAAACCATGTGTTTCAGATGAATTTGAAGCTAAATCATGTGTTTTGCATGGATTTGTAGCTAACTCGATTGTTTCCTCTGCATTTGAAGCTACATCTCTTATATCGCAAGTATCTGATGCTAAATCATTTGTTTCGCATGGATTTGAAGCAGAATCTTCCACATCGCATTGATTTGCAGCAAAATCATGTGTTTCGCATGGATTTGGAGCTAGACCTTTTATATCGCATTGATTTGATGTTAGTCATGTTTTTTGCATGGATTTGTAGCTAACTCGTTTGTTTCGCCTGCAGTTGACACTATATCACTTAGATCGCAAGTATTTGAATCTAAATCATTGGTTCCGCATTGATTTAAAGCTAAGCCTTCTATTTCGCATTGATTTGAATCTAAATCGTGTGTTTCGCATGGATTTGAAGCAAAGCCTTCTACTTCGACTTGATTTGAAACTAAATCATGTGTTTTGCTTGGATTTGAAACTAACTCGTTTGTTTCGCCTGCATTTGAAGTTTTATCAATTATATCGCAAAATATTTGAAGCTAAATAATTTGTGTCGCATGGATTTGAAGCTACGCCTTCTACTTCACATTGATTTGGAACTAAATCATGTGTTTCGCATGGATTTGAAGCAGTATCTTCCACATCGCATTGATTTGCAGCTAAATCATGTGTTTAGCATGGATTTGGTGCTAGACCTTCTATATCGCATTGATTTGAAGTTTGTCATGTTTTTGCATGGATTTGTAGCTAACTCGATTGCGTCGCCTGCAGTTGACTCTATATCACTTATATCGCATGTATTTGAATCTAAATCATTGGTTCCGCATTGATTTGAAGCTAAGCCTTCTACTTCGCATTGATTTGTAGCTAAATCATTTGTTTCGCATGCATTTGGAGCTAACTCGATAGTTTCTCCTGCATTTGAAGCTATATCACTTATATCATAAGTATCTGAACCTAAAGCATTTGTTTCGCATGGATATGATGCTTACTCGTCTGTTTCGCCTGCTTTTGGTGCTATATCACTTATATCGGAATTATTTGAATCTAAATCATCTGCTTCTCATGTATTTGAAGCTAAGCCTACTACTTCACATGGATTTGAAGCTACAACATGCGTTTCGCATGGATTTGAAGCTAACTCGTTTGTTTCGCATGCAGTTGAAGCTAAATCATGTTTATTACAGGTATCTGAAGCTAAACCATTTGTTTCGCAAGAATATGAATCTAAACCATGTGTTTCGCATGAATTTGAAGCTAAATCATGTGTTTCGCATATATTTGAAGTTGACTCGTTTGTGTTGCCTGCATTTGGAGCTATATCATTTATATCGCAAGTATTTGAAGCGAAATCATTTGTTTCGCATGGTTTTAAAGCTACGCCATCTACTTCGCATTGATTTGAAGCTAAATCATGTGTTCCGCATGGATTTGAAGCTAACTCGTTTGTTTCGCCTTCATTGCAGCCATATCACTTCTATCGCAAGTATTTGAAGCTAAATCATTTGTGTGGCATGGATTTGAAGCTAAGCCTTCTACTTCGCATTGATTTGAAACAAAATCATGTGTTTCGCTTGGATTTGAAGCTAACTCGTTTGTTTCGCCTGCATTTGAAGCTTTATCAATCATATCGCAAGTATTTGAAGCTAAATCATTTTTGTCGCGTGGATTTGAAGCTACGCCTTCTACTTCGCATTGATTAGAAGCTAAATCATGTGTTTCGCATAGATTTGAAGCTAAACCTTCTACATCGCACTGATTTGATGCTAAATCTTGTGCATCGCATGGATTTGAAGCTAAACCTTCTGCATCGCATTGATTTGCAGCTAAATCATGTGTTTCGCATGGACTTAAATCTAACTCGTTTGTTTCGCATGCAGCTGAAGCTATATCACCTATATCCCAAGTGTTTTGAAGCTCTCTCATTTGTTTGGCATGGATTTGAAACTAAACCTTCTAAATTGCATTGATTTTAAGATAAATCTTGTGATTCGCTTGGATTTGAAGCTAACTCGTTTGTTTCGACTGCATTTGAAGCTATATCACTTATAGCGCAAGTATCTGAAGCTAAATCATTGTTCTCGCATGGATTTGAAGCTAAACCTACTACATCGCATTTATTTGCTGCTAAATCATGTGTTTAGCATGGATTTGAACCTAACTCGTTTGTTTCGCCTGCAGTAGAATCTATATCACTTATATAGCAAGAATTTGAAGCTAAATCATTTTTTCCGCATGGATTAGAAGCTAAGACATCTAGTTCGCATTGATTTGAAGCAAAATCATAAGTTTCGGATGGATTAGAAACTAACTCGTTTGTATCGCCTGCATTTGGAGCTATATCATTTATATCGCAAGTATTTGAAGCTAAAACATTTGTGTCGCATGGATTTGAAGCTAAACCTTCTACATAGCATTGATTCGCAGCTAAATCATTTGTGTCGCTTTGATTTGAAGCTAACGCGATTGTTTCGCCTGCGTTTGAAGCTATATCAATTGTATCGCAAGTATTTGAAGCTAAATCATTTGTGTCGCATGGCTTTGAGGATAAGCCTTCTACTTCGCATTAATTTGAAGGTAAATCACGTGCTTCGCTTGGATTTGAAGCTAACTCGTTTGTTTCGCCTGCATTTGAAGCTATATCATTTATATCGCAAGTATGTGAAACTAAATCATTTGTTTCGCATGGATTTGAAGCTAAGCCTTCTGCTTCGCATTGATTTGAAACTAAATCATAAATTCGCTTGGATTTGAAGCTATACCTTCTATATCGCATTCATTTGAAATTAGTCATGTTTTTTGCATGGATTTGTAGCTAACTCGTTTGTTTCGCCTGCAGATGAAGCTATATCACTTATATCGCAAGTATCTGAAGCTAAATCATTTGTGTCGCATGGATTTGATGCTAAATCTTCTACATAGCATTGATTTGAAGCTTAATCATGTGTTTTGCATGGATTTTAAGCTAACTCGTTTATTTAGCCTGCATTTGAAGCTATATCACTTATATCGCAAGTATCTGATGCTAAATCATTTGTCTCGCATGGATTTGAAGCTAAACCTTCTACATCGCATTGATTTGCAGATAAATCATGTGTTTCGCATGGATTTGAAGCTATAGCTTCCATATCGCAAGTATTTGAAGCTAAATCATTTGTGTCGCATGTATTTTCAGCTAAGCCTTCTACTTCGCATTGATTTGAAACTAAGTCATGTGTTTCGCATGGACTTGAAGCTAACTCGTTTGCTTCGCCTGCATTTGAAGCTATATCTATTATATCGCAAGTATTGGAATCTAAATCACTTGTCTCGCACGGATTTGAAGCTAACTCGTTTCTTTCGCTTGCAGTTGTAGCTAAATAATGTATATCACAAGTATTTGTAACAAAACCATTTGTTTCGCACGGATCTGTAGCTAACTCGTTTGTTTTGTGTGCATTTCAAGCTAACTCACTTATACCGCAGGTATTTGAAGCTAAATCATGTGTTTCCCTTGGATTTGAAGCTAACTAGTTTATATTGAATGCAGTTGAAGCTAAATCATGTTTATCACAAGTATCTGATGCTAAACCATTTGTTTCGCAAGAATATGAAGCTAAACCATGTGTTTCGCTTGGATTTGAAGCTAACTCGTTTGTTTCGCCTGCATTTGATGCTATATCAATTATATCGCAAGTATTTGAAGCTAAATCATTTGTGTCGCATAGCTTTGAAGCTAACTCGTTTGTTTCGCATGCATTTGGAGCTAAATCATGTTTATCACAAGTATCTGAATCTGAACCATTTGTTTCGCAAGAATTTGAAGCTAAACCATTTGTTTCGCATTGATTTTAAGCTAAGCCTTCAACATCGCATTGATTTGAAGCTAAATTATTTGGTTCCCTTGGATTTGAAGCTAACGCGATTGTTTCGCATGCAGTTGAAGCTAAATCATGTTTATCATAAATATCTGAAGCTAAACCATCTGTTTCTCAAGATTATGAAGCTAAACCATGTGTTTCGCATGGACTTGAAGCTAAATCATGTGTTTCGCATGGATTTGAAGCAAACTCGTTTGTTTCACCTGCATTTGAAGCTATATCATTTAATCGCAAGCATGTAAAGCTAAATCATTTGTTTCGCATGAATTAGAAGCTAAGCCTTCTACTTCGCATTGATTTGAAGCTAAATCATGTGTTTGGCTTTGATTTGAAGCTAACTTGTTTGTTTCGCATGCAGTTGGATCCAAATCATGTATATCACAAGTATTTGAAGCTAAACCATTTGATTCGCATGGATTTGAAGCTAAGACTTCTACATTGCATTGAATTGAAGCTAACTCGTGTGTATCGCTTGGATTTGAAGCTAATTCGTTTGTTTCGCCTGCATTTGAAGCTGTATCATTTATATCGCAAGTATGTGAAGCTAAATCATTTGTTTCGCATGGATTTGAAGCTAAGCCTTCTACTTCACATTGATTTGAAACTAAATCATGTGGCTCGCACGGATTTGAAGCTAAATCATGTGTTTCGCACAGATTTGAAGCTAACTCGTTTATTTCGCCTGCATTTGAAGCTATATCAGTTATATCGCAAGTATTTGAAGCTAAATCATTTGCGTCGCATGGCTTTGAGGATAAGCCTCCTACTTCGCATTGATTTGAAACTAAACCATGTGTTTCGCTTGGATTTGAAGCTAACTCGTTTGTTTCGCCTGCATTTGAAGCTATATCATTTATATCGCAAGTATATGAAGCTAAATCATTTGTGTTGCATGGCTTTGAAGCTAACTCGTTTGTTTCGCCTGCAATGAAGCTATATCACTTCTATCGCAAGTATTTGAAGCTAAATCATTTGTGTCGCATGGATTTGAAGCTAAGCCTTCTACTTCGCATTGATTTGAAACTAAATCATCTGTTTTGCTTGGATTTGAATCTAACTCGTTTGTTTCGCTTGCATTTGAAGCTAAATCAATTATATCGCAAGTATTTGAAGCTAAACCATTTGTGTCGCATGGCTTTGAAGCTAAGCCTCCTACTTCGCATTGATTTGAAGCTAAATCATGTGTTTCGCACAGATTTGAAGCTAACTCGTTTGTTTCGCCTGCATTTGATGCTATATCAATTATATCGCAAGTATTTGAAGCTAAATCATTTGTGTCGCATGGCTTTGAGAATAAGCCTTCTACTTCGCATTAATTTGAAGGAAAATCATGTGTTTCGCTTGGATTTGAAGCTAAACCTTCTACTTCGCATTGATTTGGAACTAAATCATGTGTTTCGCTTGGATTTGAAGCTAACTCGTTTGTTTCGCATGCATTTGAAGCTGTATCAATCGTATCGCAAGTATTTGAAGCTAAATCATTTGTGTCGCATGGCTTTGAGGATAAGCCTCCTACTTCTCATTGATTTGAAACTAAACCATGTGTTTCGCTTGGATTTGTAGCTAACTCGTTTGTTTCGCCTGCATTTGAAGCTATATCATTTATATCGCAAGTATATGAAGCTAAATCATTTGTGTTGCATGGCTTTGAAGTTAACTCGTTTGTTTCGCCTGCATTGAAGCTATATCACTTCTATCGCAAGTATTTGAAGCTAAATCATTTGTGTCGCATGGCTTTGAGGATAAACCTCCTACTTCGCATTGATTTGAAACTAAACCATGTGTATCGCTTGGATTTGCAGCTAACTCGTTTGTATCGACTGCATTTGAAGCTATATCATTTATATCGCAAGTATATGAAGCTAAATCATTTGTGTTGCATGGCTTTGAAGCTAACTCGTTTGTTTCGCCTGCATTGAAGCTATATCACTTCTATCGCAAGTATTTGAAGCTAAATCATGTGTCTCGCACAGATTTGAAGCTAACTCGTTTATTTCGCCTGCATTTGAAGCTATATCAGTTATATCGCAAGTATATGAAGCTAAATCATTTGTGTCGCATGGATTTGAAACTAAGCCTTCTACTTCGCATTGATTTGGAACTAAATCATGTGTTTCGCTTGGATTTGAAGCTAACTCGTTTGTTTCGCATGCATTTGAAGCTATATCAATTGTATCGCAAGTATTTGAAGCTAAACCATTTGTGTCGCATGGCTTTGAAGCTAAGCCTCCTACTTCGCATTGATTTGAAGCTAAATCATGTGTTTCGCACAGATTTGAAGCTAACTCGTTTGTTTCGCCTGCATTTGATGCTATATCAATTATATCGCAAGTATTTGAAGCTAAATCATTTGTGTCGCATGGCTTTGAGAATAAACCTTCTACTTCGCATTAATTTGAAGGAAAATCATGTGTTTCGCTTGGATTTGAAGCTAAACCTTCTACTTCGCATTGATTTGGAACTAAATCATGTGTTTCGCTTGGATTTGAAGCTAACTCGTTTGTTTCGCCTGCATTGAAGCTATATCACTTCTATCGCAAGTATTTGAAGCTAAATCATTTGTGTCGCATGGCTTTGAGGATAAGCCTCCTACTTCGCATTGATTTGAAACTAAACCATGTGTTTCGCTTGGATTTGCAGCTAACTCGTTTGTATCGCCTGCATTTGAAGCTATATCATTTATATCGCAAGTATATGAAGCTAAATCATTTGTGTTGCATGGCTTTGAAGCTAACTCGTTTGTTTCGCCTGCATTTGATGCTATATCAATTATATCGCAAGTATTTGAAGCTAAATCATTTGTGTTGCATGGCTTTGAGAATAAGCCTTCTACTTCGCATTAATTTGAAGGAAAATCATGTGTTTCGCTTGGATTTGAAGCTAAACCTTCTACTTCGCATTGATTTGGAACTAAATCATGCGTTTCGCTTGGATTTGAAGCTAACTCGTTTGTTTTGTCTGCATTGAAGCTATATCACTTCTATCGCAAGTATTTGAAGCTAAATCATTTGTGTCGCATGGATTTGAAGCTAAGCCTTCAACTTCGCATTGATTTGGAACTAAATCATGTGTTTCGCTGGGATTTGAAGCTAACTCGTTTGTTTCGCATGCATTTGAAGCTATATCAATTGTATCGCAAGTATTTGAAGCTAAATCATTTGTGTCGCATGGCTTTGAGGATAAGCCTTCTACTTCGCATTAATTTGAAGGTAAATCACGTGCTTCGCTTGGATTTGAAGCTAACTCGTTTGTTTCGCCTGCATTTGAAGCTATATCATTTATATCGCAAGTATGTGAAACTAAATCATTTGTTTCGCATGGATTTGAAGCTAAGCCTTCTGCTTCGCATTGATTTGAAACTAAATCATGTGTTTCGCATGGATTTGAAGCTAAGCCTTCTACTTCACATTGATTTGAAACTAAATCATGTGGTTCGCATGGATTTGAAGCTAAATCATGTGTTTCGCACAGATTTGAAGCTAACTCGTTTATTACGCCTGCATTTGAAGCTATATCAGTGATATCGCAAGTATTTGAAGCTAAATCATTTGTGTCGCATGGCTTTGAGGATAAGCCTCCTACTTCGCATTGATTTGAAACTAAACCATGTGTTTCGCTTGGATTTGAAGCTAACTCGTTTGTTTCGCCTGCATTTGAAGCTATATCATTTATATCGCAAGTATATGAAGCTAAATCATTTGTGTTGCATGGCTTTGAAGCTAACTCGTTTGTTTCGCCTGCATTGAAGCTATATCACTTCTATCGCAAGTATTTGAAGCTAAATCATTTGTGTCGCATGGATTTGAAGCTAAGAGTTCTACTTCGCACTGATGTGAAACTAATTCATTTGTAACGCATAGATTTGAAGCTAAGGCTTCTATTTTGCATTGATTTGTAGCTAAATCATTTGTTTCCCTTGGATTTGAAGCTAACCCGATTGTTTCGCATGCAGTTGAAGCTAAATCATGTTTATCACATGTATCTGAAGCTGAACCACTTGTTTCGTAAAAATATGAAGCTAAACTATGTGGTTCGGATTAATTTGGAACTAATTCATGTGTTCCGCATGGATTTGAAGCTAACTCGTTTGTATTGCCTGCATTTGAAGTTATATCATTTATATCGCAAGTATTTGAACCTAAAGCATTTGTTTCGCATGTTTTTGAAGCTAACTCGTTTGTTTCGCCTGCAGTTGAAGCTATATCACTTATATCGCAAGTATCAGATGCTAAATCATTTGTTTCGCATGGATTTGAAGCAGAATCTTCCACATCGCATTGATTTGCAGCTAAATCATGTGTTTCGCATGGATTTGGAGCTAGACCTTCTATATCGCATTGATTTGAAGTTTTTTGCATGGATTTGTAGCTAACTCGTCTGTTTCGCCTGCTTTTGGTGCTATATCACTTATATCGCAATTACCTGAAGCTAAATAATTTCTTTCTCATGTATTTGAAGCTATGCCTTCTACTTCGCATTGATTTGAAGCTACAACATTTGTTTCGCATGGATTTGAAGCTAACTCGTTTGTTTCCCCTGCATTTGAAGCTATATCGCTTATATCGCAAGTATCTGAACCTAAAGCATTTGTTTCGCATGGATTTGATGCTAACTCGTTTGTTTCACCTGCATTTAAGGCTATATCACCTATATTCTAAGTGTTGAAGGTCAATCATTTGTTGCGCATGGATTTGAAGCTAAACCTTTTACATCGCATTGATTTGAAGCTAAATCTTGTGTATTGCATGGATTTGAAGCTAAACATTCTACATAGCATTGATTAACAGCTAAATCATGTGTTTCGCATGGATTTGAAGCTATCTCGTTTGTTTCGCCTGCAGTAGAAGCTATCTCGTTCGTTTCGCCTGCAGTAGAATCTATATCACTTATATAGCAAGTATTTGAAGCTAAATCATTTGTTCCGCATGCATTTGAACCTAAGGCTTGTACATCGCATTGATTTGAAGCAAAATCATGTGTTTCGCTTGGATTTGAAGCTAACTTGTTTGATTCGCCAGCATTTGAAGCTATATCACTTATATCGCAAGTTCCTGCGCTAAATCATTTGTTTTGCATGGATTTGAAGCTAGGACATCTAGTTCGCATTGATTTGAATCTAAATCATGAAATCGCATGGAATAGAAGCTATCTTGTTTGTTTCGCTTGTATTCAATGCTATATCATTTAAATCGCAAATATCTGAAACTGAATCATTTGTGTCGCATGGATTTGATGCTAAACTTTCTACATCGCATTGATTTGAAGGTAAAACATTTGTTTCGCATGGATTTGGAACTATCTCGTTTGTTTCGGCTGCAGTCGAATCTATGTCACTTATATCGCAAGTATCTGAGGATAAATTATTTGTGTCGCATGGATTTGAAGCTAAACCTTCTACATCGCATTGATTTGAAGCTAAATCATTTGTTTCGCATGGATTTGGAGCTAAACCTTCTACATCGCATTGATTTGCAGCTAACTCATGTGTTTCGCTTGGATTTGAAGCTAAACCTTCTACATCGCATTGATTTGCAGCTAACTCATGTGTTTCGCTTGGATTTGAAACTAAACCTTCTACATCGCATTGATTTGAAGCTAAATCATTTGTTTCGCATGGATTCGGAGCTAACTCGTTTGTTTCTCCTGCATTTGGAGCTATACCACTTATATCGCAAGTATCTGAACCCAAATAATTTGTGTCGCATGTATTTTAAGTTGAACCTTCTACATCGCTTTGATTTGCAGCTAAATCATGTGTTTCGCATGGATTTGGAGCTAGACCTTCTATATCGCATTGATTTGAAGTTAGTCATGTTTTTTGCATGGATTTGTAGCTAACTCGTCTGTTTCGCCTGCTTTTGGTGCTCTATCACTTATATCGCAATTATCTGAAGCTAAATAATTTCTTTCTCATGTATTTGAAGCTATGCCTTCTACTTCGCATTGATTTGAAGCTACAACATTTGTTTCGCATGGATTTGAAGCTAACTCGTTTGTTTCCCCTGCATTTGAAGCTATATCGCTTATATCGCAAGTATCTGAACCTAAAGCATTTGTTTCGCATGGATTTGATGCTAACTCGTTTGTTTCACCTGCATTTAAGGCTATATCACCTATATTCTAAGTGTTGAAGCTCAATCATTTGTTGCGCATGGATTTGAAGCTAAACCTTTTACATCGCATTGATTTGAAGCTAAATCTTGTGTATTGCATGGATTTGAAGCTAAACATTCTACATAGCATTGATTAACAGCTAAATCATGTGTTTCGCATGGATTAGAAGCTATCTCGATTGTTTCCCATGGAGTTCTAGCTAAATAATGTATATTACAAGTATTTGTAGCTAAACAATTTGTTTCGCATGGATCTGAAGCTAGCTCGTATGTTTCGCATGCCTGTTGAATCTACATCACTTATATCGCAAGTATTAGAAGCTAAATCATTTGTTCCGCATGGATTTGAAGCTTAGCCTTTTACTTCGCATTGATTTCAAGACAAATCATGTGTATCGCATGGATTTTAAAGCTAACTAGTTTGATTCCACTACATTTGAAGCTATATCACTTATATCGCAAGCATTTGAAGCCAAATCAGTTGTTTCTCATTGATTTGAAGCTAAGCCTTCTCCTTCGCATTGATTTGAAGCTAAATCCTTTGTTTCGCATGGATTAGAGACTAAACCATCTACATCGCAGTGATTTGAAGCTAAATCATGTGTTTCGCATGGATTTGAAGCTAACTCGTTTGATTCGCATGCAGTTGATGCTAATTCATATATATCACAAGTATCTGGAGCAAAACCATTTGTTTCGCAAGGATTTGAATCTAAACCTTCTACATCACATTGATTTCAAGCAAAATAATGAGTTTCGCATGGATTAGAATCAAACTCGTTTGTTTCGCCTGCAGTTGATGCTACATCATTTATATCGCAACTATTTGAAGCTAAATCATTTGTTTCACATGGATTTGAAGCTAATCCTTTTAAATCGCTTTGATTTGAAGATAAATCATGTGATTCGCTTGGATTCGAAGTTAAGTCGTTTGTTTCGTCTTTGTTTGAAGCTATATCACGTGTATCGCCTGTATCTGAAGTTACATCATTGGATTCGCATGGATTTGACACAAAATCTTCTACATCGCATTGATTTGCTCCTAAATCATGTGTTTCGCATGGATTTGAAGCTAACTCGTTTGTTTCGCATGCAGTTGAATCTATATCAATTATATCGCAAGTATCTGTAGCTAAATGGTTGTTTTGCATGGATTTGAAGCTAAGCCTTCTACTTCGCATTGATTTGAAGCTAAATCATGTGTTTTGCTTGGATTTGAAGCTAACTCGTTTGTATCGCCTGCATTTGAAGCTATATCATGCATCTCACAAGTAGTTGAGTATAAATCATTTGATTCGCTTGGATTTGAAGCTAAGCTTTCTACTTCGCAGTGATTTGAAGCTAAATCATGTGTTTCGCATGGATTTGAAGCTAATTCGTTTGATTCGCTTGGATTTGAATCTAAACCTTCTACATCGCATTGATTTGAAGCAAAATCATATGTTTCGCATGGATTTGGAGGTCATTCGTTTGTTTCTCCTGCATTTGAAGCTATATCACTTATATCGCAGGTATCTGTATCTAAATCATTTGTTTCGCATGGATTTGAAGCTAAGCCTTCTTCATCGCATTGATTCGAAGCTAAATCATGTGTTTCGCTTTGATTTGAAGCTAAACCTTCTACATCGCATTAATTTGAAGCTAAATCTTGTGTATCCCATGGATTTGAAGCTAAACCTTCTACATCGCATTGCTTTGCTGCAAAATCTTGTGTATCGCATGGATTTGAAGCTAAAGCTTCCATATCTCATTGATTTGAAACTAAATTTTGTGCATCGCATGGATTTGATGCTAAACCTTCTACATCGCATTGATTTGCTGCTAATTCATGTCTTTCGCATGGATTTGAGAATAACTCGTTTGTTACGCATGCAGTTGAATCTAAATAACATATATCACAAGTATTTGTAGCTAAACCATTTGTTTCGCATGGATTTGATTCTAAGCCGTGTACTTCGAATTGATTTGAAGCTAAATGATGTGTTTCGCATAAAATTGAAGCTAACTGGTTTGTTTCGCCTGCATTTGAATCTAAATCATGCATATCATAAGTATTTGAGACTAAATCATTTGATTCGCATGGATTTGAAGCTAAGCTTTCTACATCACATTGATTTGAAACTAAATCATGTGTTTCGCATGGATTTGAAGCTAAGCCTTCTAATTCGCATTGATTTGAAACTAAATCATGTGTGTCGCTTGGATTTGAAGCTAACTCGTTTGTTTCGCCTTCATTTGATGCCATATCAATTATATCGCAAGTATTTGAAGCTAAATCATTTGTGTCGCATGGCTTTGATGCTAAGCCTTCTACTTCGCATTGATTTGAAGCTAAATCGTGTGTTTCGCACGGATTTGAAGCTAACTCGTTTGTTTCGCCTGCATTTGAAGCTAAATCATGTGTTCCGCGTGGATTTGAAGCTAACTCGTTTGTCTCGCCTGCATTTGAAACTATATCATGCATATCACAAGTATTTGAGTCTAAATCATTTGATTGGCATGGATTTCAAGTTAAGATTTCTACTTCGCAGTGATTTGAAGCTAAATCATGTGTTTCGCATTGATTTGAAGCTAATTCGTTTGTTTCGCTTGGATTTGAATCTAAACTTTCTACATCGCATTGATTTGAAGCTAAATCATATGTTGGATTTGGAGCTAACTCGTTTGTTTCTCCTGCATTTGAAGCTATATCACTTATATCGCAAGTATCTGTATCTAAATCATTTGTTCCGCATGGATTTGAAGTTTAGCCTTCTACTTCGCATTGATTTGAAGATGAATCATGTGTATCGCATGGATTTTAAAGCTAACTCGTTTGATTCCTCTACATTTGAAGCTATATCACTTATATCGCAATATTCTGATGCTAAATCATTTGTTTCGCATGGATTTGAAGCTGAACCTTCTACGTCGCATTGATTTGTAGCTAAATCATGCGTTTCGCATGGAATTGAAGCTAACTGGTTCGTTTCGCCTGCATTTAAAGCTATATCACTTGTACCGCAAGTAGTTGAAGAAAAATGAATTCTTTCGCATGGCTTTGAAGCTCAGACATCTAGTTCGCATTGATTTGAAGCTATATCATTTATATCACAAGTATTTGTAGCTAAACCATTTGTTTCGCATGGATTTGAAGTTAAGCCATCTACTTCGCATTGATTTGAAACTAAATCATGTGTTTCGCTTGGATTTGAAGCTAACACGACTGTTTCGCCTGCATTTGAAGCTATATCAATTATATAACAAGTATTTAAAGCTAAGTCATTTGTGTCGCATGACTTTGAAGACAAACCTTCTACTTTGCATTAATTTGAAGGTAAATCATGTGTTTCGTATGGATTTGAAGCTAACTCGTTTGTTTCGCCTGCATTTGAAGCTATATCATTTAATCGCAAGTATGTGAAGCTAAATAATCTGTTTCGCATGAATTTTGAGCTAAATCATGTGTTTCGCATGGAATTGAAGCTGCCTGGTTTGTTTCGCCTGCATTTGAAGCTAGTTCACTTGTATCGCAAGTATTTGAAGAAAAATCATTTGTTTCGCAAGTATTTGAAGAAATATCATTTGTTTCGCATGGATTTGAATCTACCTCCTTTGTTTCGCCTGCAGTTGAATCTATATCACTTATATCGCAAGTATTTGAAGCTAAATCATTTGTTCCGCATGGATTTGAAGCTACGCCTTCTACTTTGCATTGAGTTTTAGCTAAATCATGTGTTTCGCATGGATTTGATGCTAACTCGTTTGTTTCGCATGCATTTGAAGCTGTATCACTTATATTCGCAAGTATTTGAAGCTAAGTCATTTGTTTCGCATGGATATGAAGCTAAGCCATCTACTTCGCATTGACTTGAAGCTAAATCATGTGTCTCGCTTGGTTTTAATGCTAACTCGTTTGTTTCGCAGGCGGTTGAAGCTAAATCATGTTTATCACAAGTATATGAATCTAAACCATTTGTTTCGCAAGAATATGAAGCTAAACCACGTGTTTCGCATGAATTTGAAGCTAAATCATGTCTTTCGCATAGACTTGAAGCTAACTCGTTTGATTCGCCTGCATTTGAAGCTATATCCCTTCTATCGCAGGTATTTGAAGCTAAATCATTCGTATGGCATCGATTTGAAGCTAAGCCTTCTACTTCGCATTGATTTGAAACTAAATCATGTGTTTCGCTTGGATTTGAAGCTAACTCGTTTGTTTCGCCTCCATTTCAAGCTACATCACTTATATTCGCAAGTATTTGAAGCCAAATCAGTTGTTTCGCATTCATTTGAAGCTAAGCTTTCTACTTCGCATTGATTTGAAGCTAAATCATTTGATTCGCATGGATTTGAAGCTAAGCTTTCTACTTCGCATTGATTTGAAGCTAAATCATGTGTTTCGCTTGGATTTGAAGCTAACCTTTCTAGTTCGCATTGATTTGAAGCTAAATGATGTGTTTCGCATTGATTTGAAGCTAACTCGTTTGTTTCGCCACCATTTGCAGCTACATTGTCTATATTCGCAAGTATTTGAAGCCAAATCAGTTATTTCGCATTGATTTGAAGCTAAGCTTTCTCCTTCGCATTGATTTGAAGTGAAATCATGTGTCTCGCTTGGATTTGAAGCTAAGTCAGTTGTTTCGCATGGATTTGAAGCTAATTCGTTTGTTTCGGCTGCATTTGAAGCTTTATCATTTATATCGCAAGTATTTGAAGCTAAATCATTTTTGTCGCGTGGATTTGAATCTACGCCTTCTACTTCGCATTGATTTGAAGCTAAATCATGTGTTTCGCATGGATTTGAAGCTAACTCGTTTGTTTTGCATGCAGTTGAAGCTAAACCATGTGCTTCGCATTGATTTGAAACTAAATCATGTGCTTCGCTTGGATTTGAAGCTAACTCGTTTGTTTCGCCTGCATTTGATGCTATATCAATTATATCGCAAGTATTTGAAGCTAAATCATTTGTGTCGCTTGGCTTTGAAGATAAGCCTCCTACTTTGCATTAATTTGAAGGTAAATCATGTTTTTCGCTTGGATTTGAAGCTAACTCGTTTGTTTCGCCTGCATTTGAAGCTATATCATTTATATGGCAAGTATATGAAGCTAAATCATTTGTTTCGCATGGATTTGAAGCTAAGTCTTCTTCTTCGCATTGATTTGAAACTAAATCATGTGTTTCGCTTGGATTTGAAGCTAACTCGTTTGTTTCGCCTCCATTTGAAGCTACATCATCTATACTCGCAAGTATTAGAAGCCAAATCAGTTATTTCGCATTGATTTGAAGCTAAGCTTTCTCCTTCGCATTGATTTGAAGCGAAATCATGTGTCTCGCTTGGATTTGAAGCTAACTTGTTTGTTTCGCCTGCATTTGAATCTATATCAATTATATAACAAGTATTTGAAGCTAAATCATTTGTGTCGCATGGCTTTGAAGATAAACCTTCTACTTTGCCTTAATTTGAAGGTAAATCTTGTGTTTCGTATGAATTTGAAGCTAACTCGATTGTTTCGCCTGCATTTGTAGCTATATCATTTAATCGCAAGTATGTGAAGCTAAATAATCTGTTTCGCATGAATTTTAAGCTAAATCGTGTGTTTCGCATGGAATTGAAGCTACCTGGTTTGTTTCGCCTGCATTTGAAGCTAGTTCACTTGTATCGCAAGTATTTGAAGCTATATCATTTGTGTCGCATGGCTTTGAAGATAAGCCCTCTACTTTGCATTAATTTGAAGGTAAATCATGTTTTTCGCTTGGATTTGAAACTAACTCGTTTGTTTCGCCTGCATTTGATGCAATATCAATTATATCGCTAGTATTTGAATCTAAATCATTTGTGTCGCATAGCTTTGAAGCTAACTCGTTTGTTTTGCCTGCATTTGAAGCTATTTCATTTATATCGCAAGTATTTGAAGCTAAATCATTTGTTTCGCATGAATTTTAAGCTAACCCTTCTACTTCGTATTGATTTGAAACTAAATCATGTGTTTCGCATGCATTTGATGCTAACTCGTTTGTTTCGCATGCAGTTGAAGCTAAATCATGTTTATCACAAGTATCTGAAGCTAAACCACTTGTTTCGCAAGAATATGAATCTAAACCATGTGTTTCGCATTGATTTGAAGCGAAGTCATGTCTTCCGCATGGATTTGAAGCTAACTCGTCTGTTTAGCCTGCATTTGAAGCTATTTCATTTATATCGCAAGTATTTGAAGCTAAATCATTTGTTTCGCATGAATCTTAAGCTAACCCTTCTACTTCGCATTGATTTGAAACTAAATCATGTGTTTCGCATGCATTTGATGCTGACTCGTTTGTTTCGCATGCAGTTGAAGGTAAATCATGTATACCACAAGTATTTGAATCTAACCCATTTGTTTCGCAAGAATATGAAGCTAAACTGTGTGTTTCGCACTGATTTGAAGCTAAATCATGTGTTTCGCATGGATTTGAAGTTAACTCGTTTGTTTCGCCTGCATTTGAAGCTAAATCATGTATATCACAATCATTTGAAGCTAAATCATTTGTTTCGCATGAATTTTAAGCTAACCCTTCTACTTCGCGTTGATTTGAAACTAAATCATGTTTCGCATGCCTTTGATGCTAACTCGTTTGTTTCACATGCAGTTGAAGCTAAATCATGTTTATCACAAGTATCTGAAGCTAAACCACTTGTTTCGCAAGAATATGAATCTAGACCATGTGTTTCGCAAGGATATGAAGCGAAGTCATGTCTTCCGCATGGATTTGAAGCTAAATCATGTCTTTCGCATAGACTTGAAGCTAATTCGTTTGATTCGCCTGCATTTGAAGCTATATCCCTTCTATCGCAGGTATTTGAAGCTAAATCATTCGTATGGCATCGATTTGAAGCTAAGCCTTCTACTTCGCATTGATTTGAAACTAAATCATGTGTTTCGCTTGGATTTGAAGCTAACTCGTTTGTTTCGCCTGCATTTGAAGCTTTATCAACTATATCGCAAGTATTTGAATCTAAATCATTTGTGTCGCATGTATTTGAAGCTACGCCTTCTACTTCGCATTGATTTGAAGCTAAATTATGAGTTCCGCTTGGATTTGAAGCTAACTCGTTTGTTTCGCCTCCATTTGAAGCTACATCATCTATACTCGCAAGTATTAGAAGCCAAATCAGTTATTTCGCATTGATTTGAAGCTAAGCTTTCTCCTTCGCATTGATTTGAAGCGAAATCATGTGTCTCGCTTGGATTTGAAGCTAACTCGTTTGTTTCGCCTGCATTTGAATCTATATCAATTATATAACAAGTATTTGAAGCTAAATCATTTGTGTCGCATGGCTTTGAAGATAAACCTTCTACTTTGCATTAATTTGAAGGTAAATCATGTGTTTCGTATGAATTTGAAGCTAACTCGATTGTTTCGCCTGCATTCGTAGCTATATCATTTAATCGCAAGTATGTGAAGCTAAATAATCTGTATCGCATGAATTTTAAGCTAAATCATGTGTTTCGCATGGAATTGAAGCTACCTGGTTTGTTTCGCCTGCATTTGAAGCTAGTTCACTTGTATCGCAAGTATTTGAAGCTATATCATTTGTGTCGCATGGCTTTGAAGATAAGCCTTCTACTTTGCATTAATTTGAAGGTAAATCATGTTTTTCGCTTGGATTTGAAACTAACTCGTTTGTATCGCCTGCATTTGATGCAATATCAATTATATCGCTAGTATTTGAATCTAAATCATTTGTGTCGCATAGCTTTGAAGCTAACTCGTTTGTTTTGCCTGCATTGAAGCTATATCACTTCTATCGCAAGTATTTGAGCTAAATCATTTGTGTCGCATGGATTTGAAGCTAAGCCTGCTACTTCGCATTGATTTGAAACTAAATCATGTGTTTCGCTTGGATTTGAAGCTAACTCGTTTGTTTCGCCTCCATTTCAAGCTACATCACTTATATTCGCAAGTATTTGAAGCCAAATCAGTTGTTTCGCATTCATTTGAAGCTAAGCTTTCTACTTCGCATTGATTTGTAGCTAAATCATTTGATTCGCATGGATTTGAAGCTAGGCTTTCTACTTCGCATTGATTTGAAGCTAAATCATGTGTTTCGCTTGGATTTGAAGCTAAGCTTTCTAGTTCGCATTGATTTGAAGCTAAATGATGTGTTTCGCATTGATTTGAAGCTAACTCGTTTGTTTCGCATGAAGTTGAAGCTAAATAATGTATATCACAAGTATCTGAAGCTAAACCACTTGTTTCGCAAGAATATGAATCTAAACCATGTGTTTCGCATTGATTTGAAGCGAAGTCATGTCTTCCGCATGGATTTCAAGCTAACTCGTCTGTGTAGCCTGCATTTGAAGCTATTTCATTTATATCGCAAGTATTTGAAGCTAAATCATTTGTTTCGCAAGAATATGAAGCGAAGTCATGTCTTCCGCATGGATTTGAAGCTAACTCGTCTGTTTAGCCTGCATTTGAAGCTATTTCATTTATATCGCAAGTATTTGAAGCTAAATCATTTGTTTCGCATGAATCTTAAGCTAACCCTTCTACTTCGCATTGATTTGAAACTAAATCATGTGTTTCGCATGCATTTGATGCTAACTCGTTTGTTTCGCATGCAGTTGAAGGTAAATCATGTATACCACAAGTATTTGAAGCTAACCCATTTGTTTCGCAAGAATATGAAGCTAAACTGTGTGTTTCGCACTGATTTGAAGCTAAATCATGTGTTTCGCACAGATTTGAAGCTAACTCGTTTGTTTCGCCTGCATTTGAAGCTATATCAATTATATCGCAAGTATTTGAAGCTAAATCATTTGTGTCGCATGGCTTTGAAGATAAGCTTTCTACTTCGTATTGAATTGAATCTAAAGCATGTATTTCTCTTGGATTTGAAGCTATGTCTTCTACTTCGCATTGATTTGAAGCTACGACATGTGTTTTGCATGGATTTGAAGCTAACTCGTTTCTTTCGCATGCAGTTGTAGCTAAATCATGTTTATCGCAAGTATCTGAAGCTAAACCATTTGTTTCGAATGGATTTGAAGATAAACCTTCTACTTTGCATTAATTTGAAGGTAAATCATGTGTTTCGTATGGATTTGAAGCTAACTCGTTTGTTTCGCCTGCATTTGAAGCTATATCATTTAATCGCAAGTATGTGAAGCTAAATAATTTGTTTCGCATGAATTTTAAGCTAAATCATGTGTTTCGCATGGAATTGAAGCTACCTGGTTTGTTTCGCCTGCATTTGAAGCTAGTTCACATGTATCGCAAGCATTTGAAGAAAAATCATTTGTTTCGCATGGATTTGAAACTATCTCGTTTGTTTCGCCTGCAGTTGAATCTATATCACTTATATCGCAAGTATTTGAAGCTAAATCATTTGTTCCGCATGGATTTGAAGCTAAGCTTTTTACTTCGCATTGATTTGAAGCTAAATCATGAGTTCCGCATGGATTTGAAGCTAACTCGTTTGTTTCGCCTCCATTTGTAGCTGCATCACTTATATTAGCAAGTATTTGAAGCCAAATCAGTTGTTTCGCATTCATTTGAAGCTAAGCTTTCTACTTCGCATTGATTTGAAGCTAAATCATTTGTTTCGCATGGATTTGAAGCTAAGCTTTCTACTTCGCATTGATTTGAAGCTAAATCATGTGTTACGCTTGGATTTGAAGCTAAGCTTTCTAGTTCGCATTGATTTGAAGCTAAATCATGTGTTTCGCATGGATAGGAAGCTAACTCGTTTGTTTCGCCTCCATTAGAAGCTACATCATCTATATTCGCAAGTATTTGAAGCCAATTCAGTTATTTCGCATTGATTTGAAGATAAGCTTTCTCCTTCGCATTGATTTGAAGCGAAATCATGTGTCTCGCCTGGATTTGAAGCTAAGTAATTTGTTTCGCATGGATTTGAAGCTAATTCGTTTGTTTCGCCTGCATTTGAACCTAAATCATGTTTATCACAAGTATCTGAAGCTGAACCACTTGTTTCGCAAGTATATGAAGCAAAACCATGTGTTTCGCATTGATTTGAAGCTAAATCATCTGTTCCGCATGGATTTGAAGCTAACTCATTTGTTTCGCATGCATTTGAAGCTATATCAATTATATCGCAAATATTTGAAGCTAAATCATTTGTGTCGCATGGCTTTGAAGATAAGCCTTCTACTTTGCATTAATTTGAAGGTAAATCATGTGTTTCGCTCGAATTTGAAGGTAACTCGTTTGTTTCGCCTGCATTTGAAGCTATATCATTTGTATCGCAAGTATGTGAAACTAAATCATTTGTTTCGCATGGATTTGAAGCTAAGCCTTCTACTTCGCATTGATTTGAAACTAAATCATGTGTTTCGCTTGGATTTTAAGCTAACTCGTTTGTTTCGCCTGCATTTGATGCTATATCAATTATATCGCAAGTATTTGAAGCTAAATCATTTGTGTCGCATGGATTTGAAGCTAAGCCTTCTACTTCGTATTGATTTGAAATTAAATCATGTGTTTCGCTTGGATTTGAAGCTAACTCGTTTGTTTCGCCTGCATTTGAAGCTATATCACTTATATGGCAAGTATATGAAGCTAAATCATTTGTTTCGCATGGATTTGAAGCTAAGCCATCTACTTCGCATTGATTTGAAGCTAAATCATGTGTCTCGCATGGTTTTAAAGCTAACTCGTTTGTTTCGCCTGCATTTGGAGCTATATTAATTATATCGCAAGTATTTGAAGCTAAATCATTAGTGTCGCATGGCTTTGAAGATAAACCTTCTACTTTGCATTAATTTGAAGTTAAATCATGTGTTTCGCTTGGATTTGAAGTTAACTCGTTTGTTTCGTCTGCATTTGAAGCTATATCATTTACGTCGCAAGTATGTGAAGTTAAATCATTTGTTTCGCATGGATTTGAAGTTAAGCTATCTACTTCGCATTGATTTGAAACTAAATCATGTGTTTCGCTTGGATTTGAAGTTAACTCGTTTGTTTCGCCTGCATTTGAAGCTATATCAATTATATAACAATTATTTGAAGCTAAATCATTTGTGTCGCATGGCTTTGAAGATAAACCTTCTACTTTGCATTAATTTGAAGGTAAATCATGTGTTTCGTATGGATTTGAAGCTAACTCGTTTGTTTCGCCTGCATTTGAAGCTATATCATTTAATCGCAAGTATGTGAAGCTAAATAATTTGTTTCGCATGAATTTTAAGCTAAATCATGTGTTTCGCATGGAATTGAAGCTACCTGGTTTGTTTCGCCTGCATTTGAAGCTAGTTCACATGTATCGCAAGCATTTGAAGAAAAATCATTTGTTTCGCATGGATTTGAAACTATCTCGTTTGTTTCGCCTGCAGTTGAATCTATATCACTTATATCGCAAGTATTTGAAGCTAAATCATTTGTTCCGCATGGATTTGAAGCTAAGCTTTTTACTTCGCATTGATTTGAAGCTAAATCATGAGTTCCGCATGGATTTGAAGCTAACTCGTTTGTTTCGCCTCCATTTGTAGCTGCATCACTTATATTAGCAAGTATTTGAAGCCAAATCAGTTGTTTCGCATTCATTTGAAGCTAAGCTTTCTACTTCGCATTGATTTGAAGCTAAATCATTTGTTTCGCATGGATTTGAAGCTAAGCTTTCTACTTCGCATTGATTTGAAGCTAAATCATGTGTTACGCTTGGATTTGAAGCTAAGCTTTCTAGTTCGCACTGATTTGAAGCTAAATCATGTGTTTCGCATGGATAGGAAGCTAACTCGTTTGTTTCGCCTCCATTAGAAGCTACATCATCTATATTCGCAAGTATTTGAAGCCAATTCAGTTATTTCGCATTGATTTGAAGATAAGCTTTCTCCTTCGCATTGATTTGAAGCGAAATCATGTGTCTCGCCTGGATTTGAAGCTAAGTAATTTGTTTCGCATGGATTTGAAGCTAATTCGTTTGTTTCGCCTGCATTTGAACCTAAATCATGTTTATCACAAGTATCTGAAGCTGAACCACTTGTTTCGCAAGTATATGAAGCAAAACCATGTGTTTCGCATTGATTTGAAGCTAAATCATCTGTTCCGCATGGATTTGAAGCTAACTCATTTGTTTCGCATGCATTTGAAGCTATATCAATTATATCGCAAATATTTGAAGCTAAATCATTTGTGTCGCATGGCTTTGAAGATAAGCCTTCTACTTTGCATTAATTTGAAGGTAAATCATGTGTTTCGCTCGAATTTGAAGGTAACTCGTTTGTTTCGCCTGCATTTGAAGCTATATCATTTGTATCGCAAGTATGTGAAACTAAATCATTTGTTTCGCATGGATTTGAAGCTAAGCCTTCTACTTCGCATTGATTTGAAACTAAATCATGTGTTTCGCTTGGATTTTAAGCTAACTCGTTTGTTTCGCCTGCATTTGATGCTATATCAATTATATCGCAAGTATTTGAAGCTAAATCATTTGTGTCGCATGGATTTGAAGCTAAGCCTTCTACTTCGTATTGATTTGAAATTAAATCATGTGTTTCGCTTGGATTTGAAGCTAACTCGTTTGTTTCGCCTGCAGTTGAAGGTATATCATTTATATCGCAAGTATTTGAAGCTAAATCATTTCTTTCGCATTGATTTGAAGCTACGCCTTCTACTTCGCATTGATTTTTAGCTAAATCATGAGTTTCGCATGGATTTGAAGCTAACTCGTTTGTTTCGCCTCCATTTGAAGCTGCATCATTTATATTAGCAAGTATTTGAAGCCAAATCAGTTGTTTCGCATTCATTTGAAGCTAAGCTTTCTACTTCGCATTGATTTGAAGCTAAATCATTTGTTTCGCATGGATTTGAAACTAAGCTTTCTACTTCGCATTGATTTGAAGCTAAATCACGTGTTACGCTTGGATTTGAAGCTAAGCTTTCTAGTTCGCATTGATTTGAAGCTAAATCATGTGTTCCGCATGGATTTGTATCTAACTCGTTTGTTTCGCCTCCATTTGAAGCTACATCGTTTATATTCGCAAGTATTTGAAGCCAAATCAGTTGTTTCGCATGGATTTGAAGCTAATTCGTTTGTTTCGCATGGATTTGGATCTAACTCGATAGCTTCTCCTGCATTTGAAGCTATATTACTTATATCGCAAGTATCTGAACCTAAAGCATTTGTTTCGCATGTTTTTGAAGCTAACTCGTTTGTTTCGCCTGCAGTTGAAGCTAAATCATGTTTATCAAGAGTATTTGATGCTAAACCATTAGTTCTGCATGTGTTTGAAGCTAAGTCTTATACTTCACATTGATTTGAAGCTAAGTCATGTGTTTTGCATGGATTTGAAGCTAACTCGTTTGATTCGCCTCCATTTGAATCTATATTAATTATATTCGCAAGCATTTGAAGCTAAATCATTTGATTCGCTTGGATTTGAAGATAAGCCTACTACTTCGCATTGATGTGAAACTAACTCATGTGTTTCGCATGGATTTGAAGCTAACTCGTTTGTTTCGCCTGCATTTGAAGCTATATCACTTCTATCGCAAGTATTTGAAAACTAAATCGTAGCCTTCTACTTCGCATTGATTTGTAGCTAAATCACTTGTTACGCATTTATTAGGAGCTAACTCGTTTGTTTCCCCTGCATTTGAAGCTACATCACTTATATCGCAAGTATCTGATGCTAAATCATTTGTTTCGCAAGGATTTGAAACAGAACCTTCCACATCGCATTGATTTGCAGATAAATCATGTGTTTCGCATGGATTAGCTAGACCTTCTATGTCGCATTAATTTGAAGTTAGTCATGTTTTTTCGCATGCATTTGGAGCTAACTCGATAGTTTCTCCTGCATTTGAAGCTATATCACTTATATCGCAAGTATCTGAACCTAAAGCATTTGTTTTGCATGGATTTGATGCTAACTCGTCTGTTTCGCCGGCTTTTGGTGCTACATCACTTATATCGCAATTTTCTGAAGCTAAATCATTTGTTTCTCATGTATTTGAAGCTAAGACTTCTACTTCGCATTGATTTGAAGCTACAGCATTTGTTTCGCACGAATTTGTAGGGATATCGTGTGTTTCGCATGATATTCAAGTTGAATAGTATGTTTCGCGTATATTTAAAACTAATTCGTGTATTTCGAATGAATCTGAAGCTAAATTGTTCATTTCGCATGAATTTGAAACTAAATCGTTTGTATAAAATCGCTATTTCGCTCGAATTTGAAACGAAATCGTGTGTATCGCATGATATTGAAGTAAAATCGTATGTTTCGTGTGTATTTAAAACTAATTCGTGTAATTCGCATGAATCTGAAGCTAAATTGTTCATTCCGCTTGAATTTGAAGCTAAATCGTTCGTTTGAAATCGTTATTTCGCACGAATTTGAAGCGAAATCGTGTGTTTCGCATGATATTGAAGTTAAATCGTATGTTTCGGGTGTATTTAAAACTAATTCGTGTATTTCGCATGAATCTGAAGCTAAATTGTTCATTTCGCATGAATTTGAAGCTAAATCGTTTGTTTAAAATCGCTATTTCGCAAGAATTTGTAGCGAAGTCGTCTATTTCGCATGATATTGGCGTTAAATCGTTTGTCTCGCGTGAATTCGAAGCTAATTCGTGTATTTCGAATGAATCTGAAGCTAAAGTGTTCATTTCGCATGAATTTGAAACTAAATCGTTTGTTTAAAATTGCTATTTCGCAAGAATTTTTTAGCGAAATCGTGTGTTTCGCATGATATTGGCGCTAAATCGTTTGTTTCGCGTGGATTTGAAGCTAATTCGTGTATTTCGAATGAATCTGAAGCTAAATTGTTCAGTTCGCATGAATTTGAAGCTAAATCGTTTGTTAAAAATCGCTATTTGGCACGAATTTGTAGGGATATCGTGTGTTTCGCATGATATTGAAGTTGAATAGTATGTTTCGCGTATATTTAAAACTAATTCGTGTATTTCGAATGTACCCGAAGCTAAATTGTTCATTGCGCATGAATTTGAAGCTAAATCGTTCGTTTGAAATCGTTATTTCGCACGAATTTGAAGCGAAATCGTGTATTTCGCATGATATTGACGTTAAATCGTTTGTCTCGCGTGGATTCGAAGCTAATTCGTGTATTTCGGATGAATCTGAAGCTAAATTGTTCATTTCGCATGAATTTGAAACTAAATCGTTTGTTTAAAATCGCTATTTCGCAAGAATTTGTAGCGAAATCGTGTGTTTCGCATGATATTTAAGTTAAATCGTATGTTTTGCATGTATTTAAAACTAATTCGTGTATTTCGCATGAATCTGAAGCTAAATTGTTCATTTCGCATGAATTTGAAGCTAAATCGTTCGTTTAAAATTGCTATTTCGTAAGAATTTGTAGCGAAATCGTGTGTTTCGCATGATATTGACGCTAAATCGTTTGTCTCGCGTGGATTTGAAGCTAATTCGTGTATTTCGAATGAATCTGAAGCTAAATTGATCATTTCGCATGAATTTGAAGCTAAATCGTTTGTTTAAAATCGCTATTTCGCAAGAATTTGTAGCGAAATCGTGTATTTCGCATGATATTGACGTTAGATCGTTTGTCTCGCCTGGATTCGAAGCTAATTCGTGTATTTCGAATGAATCTGAAGCTAAATTGTTCATTTCGCATGAATTTGAAGCTAAATCGTTTGTTAAAAATCGCTATTTCGCACGAATTTGTAGGGATATCGTGTGTTTCGCATGATATTGAAGTTGAATAGTATGTTTCGCGTATATTTAAAACTAATTCGTGTATTTCGAATGTACCTGAAGCTAAATTGTTCATTCCGCTTGAATTTGAAGCTAAATCGTTCGTTTAAAATCGCTATTTCGCAAGAATTTGTAGCGAAATCTTGTGTTTAGCATGATATTGAAGCTAAATCGTTTGCCTCGCGTGGATTTGAAGCTAATTCGTGTATTTCGAATTAATCTGAAGCCAAATTGTTCATTTCGCTTGAGTTTGAAGCTAAATCGTTTGTTCAAAATTGCTATTTCGCACGAATTTGAGTCGAAATCGTGTATTTCGCATGATATTGACTTTAAATCGTTTGTCTCGCGTGGATTCGAAGCTAATTCGTGTATTTCGAATGAATCTGAAGCTAAACTGTTCATTTCGCATGAATTTGAAGCTAAATCGATTGTTAAAAATCGCTATTTCGCAAGAATTTGTAGCGAAATCGTGTGTTTAGCATGATATTGAAGCTAAATCGTTTGCCTCGCGTGGATTTGAAGCTAATTCGTGTATTTCGAATTAATCTGAAGCCAAATTGTTCATTTCGCTTGAGTTTGAAGCTAAATCGTTTGTTTAAAATTGCTATTTCGCACGAATTTGTAGCGAAATCGTGTATTTCGCATGATATTAACGTTAAATCGTTTGTCTCGCGTGGATTCGAAGCTAATTCGTGTATTTCGAATGAATCTGAAGCTAAATTGTTCATTTCGCATGAATTTTAAGCTAAATCGTTCGTTTGAAATCGTTATTTCGCACGAATTTGAAGCGAAATCGTGTGTTTCGCATGATATTTAAGTTAAATCGTATGTTTTGCGTGTATTTAAAACTAATTCGTGTATTTCGCATGAATCTGAAGCTAAATTGTTCATTTCGCATGAATTTGAAGCTAAATCGTTCGTTTAAAATCGCTATTTCGTAAGAATTTGTAGCGAAATCGTGTGTTTCGCATGATATTGACGCTAAATCGTTTATCTCGCGTGGATTTGAAGCTATTTCGTGTATTTCGAATTAATCTGAAGCCAAATTGTTCATTTCGCTTGAGTTTGAAGCTAAATCGTTTGTTTAAAATTGCTATTTCGCACGAATTTGAGTCGAAATCGTGTATTTCGCATGATATTGACTTTAAATCGTTTGTCTCGTGTGGATTCGAAGCTAATTCGTGTATTTCGAATGTACCTGAAGCTAAATTGTTCATTTCGCATGAATTTGAAGCTAAATCGTCCGTATGAAATCGTTATTTCGCACAAATTTGAAGCGAAATCGTGTGTTTCGCATGGTATTGAAGTTAAATCGTATGTTTCGCGTGTATTTAAAACTAATTCGTGTATTTCGCATGAATGTGAAGCTAAATTCTTCATTTCGCATGAATTTGAAGCTAAATCGTTCGTTTAAAATCGCTATTTCTCAAGAATTTGTAGTGAAATCGTGTGTTTCGCATGATATTGACGCTAAATCGTTTGTCTCACGTGGATTTGAAGCTAATTCGTGTATTTCGAATGAATCTGAAGCTAATCTGTTCATTTCGCATGAATTTGAAGCTAAATCGTTTGTTAAAAATCGCTA
>NW_027476239.1:300000-408724 GCF_051020955.1 Megalopta genalis | reverse complement strand
TAGCTTCAAATCCATGCGAAACACATGATTTAGCTTCAAATCAATGCGATGTAGAAGGTTTACCTTCAAATTCATGCGAAACAAATGATTTAGCTTGAAACACTTGGGATATAAGCGATATAGCTTCAAATGCAGACGAATCAAACGAGTTAGCTTGAAAATCCAAGCGATACACATGATTTAGATTCAATTCAATGCGAAGTAGTAGGAGTAGCTTCAAATCCATGCGAATCAAATGATTTAGGTTTAGATACTTGCGACATAAGTGATATAGCTTCAACCGCAGGGGAAACAAACGAGTTAGCTACAAATGGATTCAAAACACATGATTCAGCTTCAAATCAATGCTACGTAGAAGGTTTAGCATCAAATCCAAGCGGAACAAATGATTTAGCTTCAGATACTTGCGATGTAAGTGATATAGTTTCAAATGCAGGCGAAACAAACGAGATAGCTACAAATCCAAGCGAAACAAATGATTTAGCTACAAATCAATGCGATGTTGAAGGTTTAGCTTCAAATCCATGCGAAACAAATGATTTAGCTTCAGATAATTGCAGTATAAGTGATATAGCTTCAAATGCATGGGGAACAAACGAGTTAGCTTCAAATCCATGAAAAACACTTGATTTAGCTTCAAATCAAAGCGACGTGGAAGGTTTAGCTTCAAATCCATGCGGAACAAACGATTGAGCTTCAAACACTTCGGATATAGGTGATATAGCTTTAGCTGCGTGCGAAACAAACGAGTTAGCTTCAAGTCCATGCGAAACACATGATTTAGCTGCAAATCAATGCGATGTAGAATGTTTAGCTTCAAATCCATGCGAAACAAATGATTTATCATCAGATACTTGTTATATAAGTGATATAGCTTCAAATGCAGGGGAAACAAACGAGTTAGCTTCAAATCCATGCAAAACACATGATTTAGCTGCAAATCAAAGCGATGTAGAAGGTTTAGCTTCCAATCCATGCGAAACAAATAATTTAGCACCAGATACTTGCTTTATAAGTGATATAGCTTCAATTTCAGGGGATAAAAACGAGTTAGCTTCAAATCCAAGCGTTACACATGATTTAGCTTCAAATCAACTGGCAGTACAAGGCTTAGATTCAAATCCACGCGAAACAAATGGTTTAGATACAAATACTTGTGATATACGTTATTTAGCTTCAACTGCATGCGCAACAAACGAGTCAGCTTCAAATACATGCGAAACACATGATTTAGCTGCACGTCAATGCGATGTAGGAGGTTTAGCTTCAAATCCATGCGAAACAAATGATTTAGGTTCAGATGAATAAGATGTAGAAGGTTTAGATTCAAATCAATACTATATAGAAGGTTTAGCTTCAAATCCATGCGAAACAAATGGTTTAGCTTCAGATACTTGTGATAAACATGATTTATATTCAACTCCATGCGAAACAAACGAATTAGCTTCAAAACAAAGCGATAAACATGATTTAGCTTCAAATCAATGCGAAGTAGAAGGCTTAGCTTCAAATCAATGCGATACATAAGATTTAGCTTCAAATCAATGCGATGTAGAAGGTTTTGCTTCAAATCCATGCGACACAAATGATTTAGCTTCAAATACTTGCGATATAAATGATATAGCTTCATATGCAGGCGAAACGAACGAGTTATCTTCAACTCCATGCGATACACATGGTTTAGCTGCAAATCAATGCGACGTAGAAGGTTTAGCTTCAAATCCATGCAAAACAAATAATTTAGCATCAGATACTTGCGATATAACTGATATAGCTCCAAATGAAGTCGAATCAAACGAGTTAGCTGCAAAATCCATGCGATACACATTATTTAGCTTCAGATCAACGCCAAGTAGCAGGATGGCTTCAAATCTATGCGAAACAAATGATTTAGCATCAAGTACTTACGATATGAGTGATATAGCTTCAAATGCTGGCGAAACAAACGAGTTAGCTTCAAATCCATGCGATACACATGATGTAGCTTCAAATCAATGCGATGTAGAAGGCTTGGCTTCAAATCCATGCGAAACAAATGGATTCGCTTCAAATACTTGCGATATAAATGAAATAGCTTCAAATGCCGGCGACACAAACGAGTTAGCGTCAAATCCATGCAAAGAACATGAGTAAGCTAAAAATGCATGCGAAAAACATGATTTAGGTTCAAATTCATGGGAAACAAGTGGTTCAGCTTCAAATACAAGCGGAAAAAATTGTTTTGCTTCAGATACTTATGCTTTAGCTTCAACTGCAAGCAAAACAAACGAGTTAGCTTCAAATCCATGCGAAACACATGATTTAGCTGCACGTCAATGCGATGTAGGAGGTTTAGCTTCAAATCCACGCGAAACAAATGAATAAGGTTCAGATGAATAAGATGTAGAAGGTTTAGCTTCAAATCAATGCTATATAGAAGGTTTAGCTTCAAATCCATGCGAAACAAATGGTTTAGCTACAAATACTTGTGATCTACGTTATTTAGATTTAATTGCATGCGCAACGAACGAGTTAGCTTCAAATCCATGCGAAACAAATGGTTTAGCTACAAAGACTTGTGATCTACGTTATTTAGTTTTAATTGCATGCGCAACGAACGAGTTAGCTTCAAATCCATGCGAAACAAATGATTTAGCTGCAAATTAATGCGATGTAGAATGTTTAGCTTCAAATCAATGCTATGTAGAAGGTTTAGCTTCAAATCCATGCGAAACAAATGATTTAGCATCAGATACTTGCGATATAAGTGATATAGCTTCAAAGCAGTGGAAACCAACGAGTTAGCCGCAAATCCATGCAAAACACACGATTAATCTTCAAATCAATGCGATCTGGAAGGTTTAGCATCAAATCCATGCGGAACAAATGATTTAGTTTCAGATACTGGCGATGTAAGTGATATAGTTTCAAATGCAGGCGAAACGAATGATTTCCCTTCAAATACTTGCGGTATAAATGTAATAGCTTCAAATGCAGGCGGAACAAACAAGTTAGCTTCAAATCCATGCGAAACACATGATTTAGCTTCTAATCAATGGGAAGTAGAAGGCTTAGCTTCAAATCCAAGAGAAACACATGATTTAGATTCAAATCAGTGCGAAGTAGAAGGCTTAGCTTCAAATCCATGCGAATCTAATGGTTCGGCTTCAAATACTTGTGAAAAACATGATTTAGCTTGAAAATCATGCGAAACACATCATTTAGCTGCAAATCAATGCGATGTAGAAGGCTTAGCTTCAAATCCATGCGAGACAAATGATTTAGCTTCAGATACTTGCGATGTAAGTGATATAGTTTCAAATGCAGGCGAAACGAATGATTTACCTTCAAATACTTGCGGTATAAATGTAATAGCTTCAAATGCAGGCGGAACAAACAAGTTAGCTACAAATCCATGCGATACACATGATTTAGCTTCAAATCAATGCGAAGTAGAAGGCTTATCTACAAATCCATGCGAAACGAAAGATTTAGATTTAAATACTTGCGAATAGAAGTGATACAGCTTCAAATGCGGGCGAAACAAACGAGTTAGTTTCATATCCAAGGGAAACACATGATTTAGCTTCAAATCAATGCGATATAGAAGGTTTAGCTTCAAATCTGAGCGAAACAAATGATTCAGCTTCAAATTCTCTCGATATTAGTGATATAGCTTCAAATGCAGACGAAACACACCTCTTACTTCAAATCCATGCGAAACAAATGATTTAGTTTCAAGTCAATTCTTAGTAGAAGGATTAGCTTCAAATCCATGCGAAACAAATGATTTAGCTTCAAACACTTGGGATATAAGTGATATAGTTTCAAATGTAGACGAATCAAACGAGTTAGCTTCAAAATCCATGCGATACACATGATTTAGTTTCAAATCAATGCGAAGTAGAAGGCTTAGCTTCAAATACATTAGAAACAATTGATTTAGCTTCAGATACTTGCAATATAAGTGATATAGCTTCAAATGCAGGGGAAACAAACGAGTGAGCTTCAAATCCATGCAAAACACTTGATTTAGCTTCAAATCAAAGTGAAGTAGAAGATTTAGCTTCAAATCCATGAGTAACAAATGAATTAGCTTCAGATACTTGCCTTATAAATGATATAGCTTCAACTGCATGCGAAACAAGCGAGTTAGCTTCAAATCCACGCGGGTCTTATGATTTAGCTTCAAATCAATGCGAAGTAGAAGACTTAAGTTCAAATCCATGCAAATCAAATTGTTTAGCTTCAAATACATGTGAAATACATGATTTAGCTTCGACTGCATGCGAAACAAACGAGTTAGCTTCAAATCCAAGCCGAACACATGTAGCTTCAAATCAATGCGAAGTAGAAGGCTTAGCTTCAAATCCATGCGAAACAAACGATTTAGCTTCAAATACTTGCGATATAAGTGATGTAGATTCAACTGCAGGCGAAACAAACGAGATAGATTCAAATCCATGCGAAACAAATGCTTTTTCTTCATATAATTGCGATATACATGATATAGCTTCAAATGCAGGAGAAACAAACGAGTTAGCTTCAAATCCATGCGAAACACATGATTTAGCTGCAAATCAATGCGAAGTAGAAGGCTTAGCTTCAAATCCATGCGAAACACATTACTTAGCTTTAAATCAATGCAATTTAGAAGGTTTAGCTTCAAATCCACGCAAAACAAATGATTTAGCTTCAAACACTTGGGATATAAGTGATATAGCTTCAAATGTAGACCAATCAAACGACTAAGCTTCAAAATCCATGCGATACACATGATTTAGCTTCAAATACTTGCGATATAAGTGATGTAGATTCAACTGCAGGCGAAACAAACGAAATAGCTTCAAATCCATGCGAAACACACGATTTAGCTTCAAATCAATACGAAGTAGAAGACTTAGCTTCAAATCCATGCGAAACAAATGGTTTGGCTTCAAATACTTGTGATATACATGAATCAGCTTCAACTGCATGAGAAACAAACGAGTTAGCTTCAAATCCAAGCGAAACACATGATTTAGCTTCAAATCAATGCGAGGTAGAAGGCTTAGCTTCAAATCCATGCGATACATAAGATTTAGCTTCAAATCAATGCGATGTAGAAGGTTTTGCTTCAAATCCATGCGACACAAATGATTTAGCTTCAAATACTTGCGATATAAATGATATAGCTTCATATGCAGGCGAAACGAACGAGTTATCTTCAACTCCATGCGATACACATGGTTTAGCTGCAAATCAATGCGACGTTGAAGGTTTAGCTTCTAATCCATGCGAAGCAAATAATTTAGCACCAGATACTTGCTTTATAAGTGATATAGCTTCAATTTCAGGGGATAAAAACGAGTTAGCTTCAAATCCAAGCGTTACACATGATTTAGCTTCAAATCAACTGGAAGTACAAGGCTTAGATTCAAATCCACGCGAAACAAATGGTTTAGATACAAATACTTGTGATATACGTTATTTAGCTTCAACTGCATGCGCAACAAACCAGGCAGCTTCAAATACATGCGAAACACATGATTTAGCTGCACGTCAATGCGATGTAGGAGGTTTAGCTTCAAATCCATGCGAAACGAATGATTTAGGTTCAGATGAATAAGATGTAGAAGGTTTAGCTTCAAATCAATGCTATATATAAGGTTTAGCTTCAAATCCATGCGAAACAAATGGTTTAGCTACAAATACTTGTGATCTACGTTATTTAGATTTAATTGCATGCGCAACGAACGAGTTAGCTTCAAATCCATGCGAAACACATGATTTAGCTGCAAATTAATGCGATGTAGAAGGTTTAGCTTCAAATCAATGCTATGTAGAAGTTTTAGCTTCAAATCCATGCGAAACAAATGATTTAGCATCAGATACTTGCGATATAAGTGATATAGCTTCAAAGCAGTGGAAACCAACGAGTTAGCCGCAAATCCATGCAAAACACACGATTAATCTTCAAATCAATGCTATGTAGAGGGTTTAGCTTCAAATCCATGCGAAACAAATGATTTAGCTTCAAATACTTGCGATATAAATGAGGTAGCTTCAAATGCAGACAGAACAAACGAGTTAGCTTCAAATCCATGCGAAACACATGATTTAGCTTGATTTCAATTCCAAGTAGAAGGCTTAGCTTCAAATACATGCGAAACAAATGGTTTAGCTTCAAATCAATGCGAAGTAGAAGAGTTAGCTTCAAATCCAAGCGAAAGACATGATTTGTCTTCAAATCAATACGATGTAGAAGAATTAGCTTCAAATCCATTCGAAACAATTGATTTAGATCAAATACTTGCGATTTAAGTGATATAGATCCAAATGCAGGTGAAATAATTGAGTTAGCTTCAAAACCATGCAAAACAAATGATGTAGTTTCAAGTCAATTCCCGGTAGAAGGATTAGCATCAATTTCATGCGAAACAAATGATTAAGCTTCAAATACTTGCGATATAAGTGAGGTAGCTTCAAATGCAGACATTTCAAACGAGTTAGCTTCAAATCCAGGCGAAACAAATGATTTAGCTTCATTCCAATTCCAAGTAGAAGGCTTAGCTTCAAATACATGCGAAACAATTGATTTAGCTTCAGGTACTTGCGGTACAAGTGATATAGCTTCAAATGCAGGCGAAACAAACGAGTTAGCTACAAATCTATGCGAAACACATGATTTAGCTGCAAATCAATGCGATGTAGAAGGTTTAGCTTCAAATCCATGCGAAACAAATGATCTAGCATCAGATACTTGTTATATAAGTGATATAGTTTCAAATGCAGGGGAAACAAACGAGTTAGCTTCAAATCCATGCAAAACACATGATTAAGTTGCAAATCAATGAAATGTAGAAAGTTTAGCTTCAAATCCATGCGAAACAAATGATTTAGCATCAGATACTTGCGATATGATTGATATTGCTTCAAATGCAGGGGAAACAAACGAGTTAGCTTCAAATCCATGCAAAACACACGATTTAGCTGCAAATCAAAGCGATGTAGAAGGTTTAGCTTCCAATCCATGCGAAACAAATAATTTAGCACCAGATACTTGCTTTATAAGTGACATAGCTTCAAATTCAGGGGATAAAAACGAGTTAGCTTCAAATCCAAGCGTTACACATGATTTAGCTTCAAATCAACTCGAAGTAGAAGGCTTAGATTCAAATCCACGCGAAACAAATGGTTTAGATACAAATACTTGTGATATACGTTATTTAGCTTCAACTGCATGCGCAACAAACCAGGCAGCTTCAAATACATGCGAAACACATGATTTAGCTGCACGTCAATGCGATGTAGGAGGTTTAGCTTCAAATCCATGCGAAACGAATGATTTAGGTTCAGATGAATAAGATGTAGAAGGTTTAGCTTCAAATCAATGCTATATATAAGGTTTAGCTTCAAATCCATGCGAAACAAATGGTTTAGCTACAAATACTTGTGATCTACGTTATTTAGATTTAATTGCATGCGCAACGAACGAGTTAGCTTCAAATCCATGCGAAACACATGATTTAGCTGCAAATTAATGCGATGTAGAAGGTTTAGCTTCAAATCAATGCTATGTAGAAGTTTTAGCTTCAAATCCATGCGAAACAAATGATTTAGCATCAGATACTTGCGATATAAGTGATATAGCTTCAAAGCAGTGGAAACCAACGAGTTAGCCGCAAATCCATGCAAAACACACGATTAATCTTCAAATCAATGCTATGTAGAGGGTTTAGCTTCAAATCCATGCGAAACAAATGATTTAGCTTCAAATACTTGCGATATAAATGAGGTAGCTTCAAATGCAGACAGAACAAACGAGTTAGCTTCAAATCCATGCGAAACACATGATTTAGCTTGATTTCAATTCCAAGTAGAAGGCTTAGCTTCAAATACATGCGAAACAAATGGTTTAGCTTCAAATCAATGCGAAGTAGAAGAGTTAGCTTCAAATCCAAGCGAAAGACATGATTTGTCTTCAAATCAATACGATGTAGAAGAATTAGCTTCAAATCCATTCGAAACAATTGATTTAGATCAAATACTTGCGATTTAAGTGATATAGATCCAAATGCAGGTGAAATAATTGAGTTAGCTTCAAAACCATGCAAAACAAATGATGTAGTTTCAAGTCAATTCCCGGTAGAAGGATTAGCATCAATTTCATGCGAAACAAATGATTAAGCTTCATTCCAATTCCAAGTAGAAGGCTTAGCTTCAAATACATGCGAAACAATTGATTTAGCTTCAGGTACTTGCGATACAAGTGATATAGCTTCAACTGCATGCGCAACAAACGAGTCAGCTTCAAATACATGCGATACACATGATTTAGCTGCACGTCAATGCGTTGTAGAAGGTTTAGCTTCAAATCAATGCTATGTAGAAGGTTTAGCTTCAAATCCATGCGACACAAATGATTTAGCATCAGATTCATGCGATTTAAGTGATATAGCTTCAAATGAATGCGAAACAAACGAGTCAGCTTCAAATCCAAGCGAAACACATAATTTAGATTCAAAGCAATGCGATGTAGAAGCTTTAGCTTCAAATCCATGCGAAACACATGATTAAGCTTCAAATCAATTCGAAATAGAAGGGTTAGCTTCAAATCCAAGCGACACTAATTATTGAGCTTCAAATACTTGAGATATAAGTGACATAGCTTCAAATGCAGACGAATCAAACGAGTTAGCTTGAAAATCCATGCGATACGCATGATTTAGCTTCAATTCAATGCGAAGTAGAAGGAGTAGCTTCAAATCCATGCGAATTAAGTGATTTAGGTTTAGATACCTGCGACATAAGTGATGTAGTTTCAACTGCAGGGGAAACAAACGAGTTAGCTTCAAATCGATGCAAAACACATGATTCAGCTTCAAATCAATGCGATGTAGAAGGTTTACCTTCAAATCCATGCGAAACAAATGATTTAGATTCAGATACTTGCGATGTAAGTGATATAGTTTCAAATGCAGGCGAAACGAATGATTTACCTTCAAATACTTGCGGTATAAATGTAATAGCTTCAAATGCAGGCGGAACAAACAAGTTAGCTACAAATCCATGCGATACACATGATTTAGCTTCAAATCAATGCGAAGTAGAAGGCTTATCTACAAATCCATGCGAAACGAAAGATTTAGATTTAAATACTTGCGAATAGAAGTGATACAGCTTCAAATGCGGGCGAAACAAACGAGTTAGTTTCATATCCAAGGGAAACACATGATTTAGCTTCAAATCAATGCGATATAGAAGGTTTAGCTTCAAATCTGAGCGAAACAAATGATTCAGCTTCAAATTCTCTCGATATTAGTGATATAGCTTCAAATGCAGACGAAACACACCTCTTACTTCAAATCCATGCGAAACAAATGATTTAGTTTCAAGTCAATTCTTAGTAGAAGGATTAGCTTCAAATCCATGCGAAACAAATGATTTAGCTTCAAACACTTGGGATATAAGTGATATAGTTTCAAATGTAGACGAATCAAACGAGTTAGCTTCAAAATCCATGCGATACACATGATTTAGTTTCAAATCAATGCGAAGTAGAAGGCTTAGCTTCAAATACATTAGAAACAATTGATTTAGCTTCAGATACTTGCAATATAAGTGATATAGCTTCAAATGCAGGGGAAACAAACGAGTGAGCTTCAAATCCATGCAAAACACTTGATTTAGCTTCAAATCAAAGTGAAGTAGAAGATTTAGCTTCAAATCCATGAGTAACAAATGAATTAGCTTCAGATACTTGCCTTATAAATGATATAGCTTCAACTGCATGCGAAACAAGCGAGTTAGCTTCAAATCCACGCGGGTCTTATGATTTAGCTTCAAATCAATGCGAAGTAGAAGACTTAAGTTCAAATCCATGCAAATCAAATTGTTTAGCTTCAAATACATGTGAAATACATGATTTAGCTTCGACTGCATGCGAAACAAACGAGTTAGCTTCAAATCCAAGCCGAACACATGTAGCTTCAAATCAATGCGAAGTAGAAGGCTTAGCTTCAAATCCATGCGAAACAAACGATTTAGCTTCAAATACTTGCGATATAAGTGATGTAGATTCAACTGCAGGCGAAACAAACGAGATAGATTCAAATCCATGCGAAACAAATGCTTTTTCTTCATATAATTGCGATATACATGATATAGCTTCAAATGCAGGAGAAACAAACGAGTTAGCTTCAAATCCATGCGAAACACATGATTTAGCTGCAAATCAATGCGAAGTAGAAGGCTTAGCTTCAAATCCATGCGAAACACATTACTTAGCTTTAAATCAATGCAATTTAGAAGGTTTAGCTTCAAATCCACGCAAAACAAATGATTTAGCTTCAAACACTTGGGATATAAGTGATATAGCTTCAAATGTAGACCAATCAAACGACTAAGCTTCAAAATCCATGCGATACACATGATTTAGCTTCAAATACTTGCGATATAAGTGATGTAGATTCAACTGCAGGCGAAACAAACGAAATAGCTTCAAATCCATGCGAAACACACGATTTAGCTTCAAATCAATACGAAGTAGAAGACTTAGCTTCAAATCCATGCGAAACAAATGGTTTGGCTTCAAATACTTGTGATATACATGAATCAGCTTCAACTGCATGAGAAACAAACGAGTTAGCTTCAAATCCAAGCGAAACACATGATTTAGCTTCAAATCAATGCGAGGTAGAAGGCTTAGCTTCAAATCCATGCGATACATAAGATTTAGCTTCAAATCAATGCGATGTAGAAGGTTTTGCTTCAAATCCATGCGACACAAATGATTTAGCTTCAAATACTTGCGATATAAATGATATAGCTTCATATGCAGGCGAAACGAACGAGTTATCTTCAACTCCATGCGATACACATGGTTTAGCTGCAAATCAATGCGACGTTGAAGGTTTAGCTTCTAATCCATGCGAAGCAAATAATTTAGCACCAGATACTTGCTTTATAAGTGATATAGCTTCAATTTCAGGGGATAAAAACGAGTTAGCTTCAAATCCAAGCGTTACACATGATTTAGCTTCAAATCAACTGGAAGTACAAGGCTTAGATTCAAATCCACGCGAAACAAATGGTTTAGATACAAATACTTGTGATATACGTTATTTAGCTTCAACTGCATGCGCAACAAACCAGGCAGCTTCAAATACATGCGAAACACATGATTTAGCTGCACGTCAATGCGATGTAGGAGGTTTAGCTTCAAATCCATGCGAAACGAATGATTTAGGTTCAGATGAATAAGATGTAGAAGGTTTAGCTTCAAATCAATGCTATATATAAGGTTTAGCTTCAAATCCATGCGAAACAAATGGTTTAGCTACAAATACTTGTGATCTACGTTATTTAGATTTAATTGCATGCGCAACGAACGAGTTAGCTTCAAATCCATGCGAAACACATGATTTAGCTGCAAATTAATGCGATGTAGAAGGTTTAGCTTCAAATCAATGCTATGTAGAAGTTTTAGCTTCAAATCCATGCGAAACAAATGATTTAGCATCAGATACTTGCGATATAAGTGATATAGCTTCAAAGCAGTGGAAACCAACGAGTTAGCCGCAAATCCATGCAAAACACACGATTAATCTTCAAATCAATGCTATGTAGAGGGTTTAGCTTCAAATCCATGCGAAACAAATGATTTAGCTTCAAATACTTGCGATATAAATGAGGTAGCTTCAAATGCAGACAGAACAAACGAGTTAGCTTCAAATCCATGCGAAACACATGATTTAGCTTGATTTCAATTCCAAGTAGAAGGCTTAGCTTCAAATACATGCGAAACAAATGGTTTAGCTTCAAATCAATGCGAAGTAGAAGAGTTAGCTTCAAATCCAAGCGAAAGACATGATTTGTCTTCAAATCAATACGATGTAGAAGAATTAGCTTCAAATCCATTCGAAACAATTGATTTAGATCAAATACTTGCGATTTAAGTGATATAGATCCAAATGCAGGTGAAATAATTGAGTTAGCTTCAAAACCATGCAAAACAAATGATGTAGTTTCAAGTCAATTCCCGGTAGAAGGATTAGCATCAATTTCATGCGAAACAAATGATTAAGCTTCAAATACTTGCGATATAAGTGAGGTAGCTTCAAATGCAGACATTTCAAACGAGTTAGCTTCAAATCCAGGCGAAACAAATGATTTAGCTTCATTCCAATTCCAAGTAGAAGGCTTAGCTTCAAATACATGCGAAACAATTGATTTAGCTTCAGGTACTTGCGGTACAAGTGATATAGCTTCAAATGCAGGCGAAACAAACGAGTTAGCTACAAATCTATGCGAAACACATGATTTAGCTGCAAATCAATGCGATGTAGAAGGTTTAGCTTCAAATCCATGAGAAACAAATGATCTAGCATCAGATACTTGTTATATAAGTGATATAGTTTCAAATGCAGGGGAAACAAACGAGTTAGCTTCAAATCCATGCAAAACACATGATTAAGTTGCAAATCAATGAAATGTAGAAAGTTTAGCTTCAAATCCATGCGAAACAAATGATTTAGCATCAGATACTTGCGATATGATTGATATTGCTTCAAATGCAGGGGAAACAAACGAGTTAGCTTCAAATCCATGCAAAACACACGATTTAGCTGCAAATCAAAGCGATGTAGAAGGTTTAGCTTCCAATCCATGCGAAACAAATAATTTAGCACCAGATACTTGCTTTATAAGTGACATAGCTTCAAATTCAGGGGATAAAAACGAGTTAGCTTCAAATCCAAGCGTTACACATGATTTAGCTTCAAATCAACTCGAAGTAGAAGGCTTAGATTCAAATCCACGCGAAACAAATGGTTTAGATACAAATACTTGTGATATACGTTATTTAGCTTCAACTGCATGCGCAACAAACCAGGCAGCTTCAAATACATGCGAAACACATGATTTAGCTGCACGTCAATGCGATGTAGGAGGTTTAGCTTCAAATCCATGCGAAACGAATGATTTAGGTTCAGATGAATAAGATGTAGAAGGTTTAGCTTCAAATCAATGCTATATATAAGGTTTAGCTTCAAATCCATGCGAAACAAATGGTTTAGCTACAAATACTTGTGATCTACGTTATTTAGATTTAATTGCATGCGCAACGAACGAGTTAGCTTCAAATCCATGCGAAACACATGATTTAGCTGCAAATTAATGCGATGTAGAAGGTTTAGCTTCAAATCAATGCTATGTAGAAGTTTTAGCTTCAAATCCATGCGAAACAAATGATTTAGCATCAGATACTTGCGATATAAGTGATATAGCTTCAAAGCAGTGGAAACCAACGAGTTAGCCGCAAATCCATGCAAAACACACGATTAATCTTCAAATCAATGCTATGTAGAGGGTTTAGCTACAAATCCATGCGAAACAAATGATTTAGCTTCAAATACTTGCGATATAAATGAGGTAGCTTCAAATGCAGACAGAACAAACGAGTTAGCTTCAAATCCATGCGAAACACATGATTTAGCTTGATTTCAATTCCAAGGTGAAGGCTTAGCTTCAAATACATGCGAAACAAATGGTTTAGCTTCAAATCAATGCGAAGTAGAAGAGTTAGCTTCAAATCCAAGCGAAAGACATGATTTGTCTTCAAATCAATACGATGTAGAAGAATTAGCTTCAAATCCATTCGAAACAATTGATTTAGGTCAAATACTTGCGATTTAAGTGATATAGATACAAATGCAGGTGAAACAATTGAGTTAGCTTCAAAACCATGCAAAACAAATGATGTAGTTTCAAGTCAATTCCCGGTAGAAGGATTAGCATCAATTTCATGCGAAACAAATGATTAAGCTTCAAATACTTGCGATATAAGTGAGGTAGCTTCAAATGCAGACATTTCAAACGAGTTAGCTTCAAATCCACGCGAAACAAATGATTTAGCTTCAGATACTTGCGGTACAAGTGATATAGCTTCAAATGCAGGCGAAACAAACGAGTTAGCTACAAATCTATGCGAAACACATGATTTAGCTGCAAATCAATGCGATGTAGAAGGTTTAGCTTCAAATCCATGCGAAACAAATGATTTAGCATCAGATACTTGTTATATAAGTGATATAGTTTCAAATGCAGGGGAAACAAACGAGTTAGCTTCAAATCCATGCAAAACACATGATTAAGTTGCAAATCAATGAAATGTAGAGAGTTCAGCTTCAAATCCATGCGAAACAAATGATTTAGCATCAGATACTTGCGATATGATTCATATTGCTTCAAATGCAGGGGAAACAAACGAGTTAGCTTCAAATCCATAAGAAACACATGATTTAGCTGCAAATCAATGCGATGTAGAAGGTTTAGCTTCAAATCAACGGGAAACAAATGTTTTAGCTTCAGATGCTTGCGATATTAGTGATATAGCTTCAAATGCTGACGAAACAAACGGGTTAGCCTCAACTCAATGCGAAACACATGATTTAGCTTCAAATCAATAAGATGTAGCAGGTTTAGATTCAAATCAATGCGATGTAGAAGATTTAGCTTCAAATCCATGCGACTCAAATGATTTAGCATCAGTTACATGCGATATAAATGTCATAGTTTCAAATGCATGCGCAACGAACGAGTTAGCTTCAACTCCATGTGAAGCACATGATTTATCTGCAAATAAATGCGATGTAGGAGGTTTAGTTTCAAATTCATGCGAAACAAATGATTCAGCATCAGATACTTGCTATATAAGTGATATAGCTTCAAATGCAGACAGAACAAACGAGTTAGCTTTAAATCCATGCAAAACACATTATTAAACTTCAAATCAATACTATTTAGAAGGTTTAGCTTCAAATCCAAGCGAAACAAATGATTTAGCTTCAAATCAGTGCGAAGTAGAAGGCTTACATTCAAATCCATGCGAATCAAATGGTTCGACTTCAAATACTTGTGATATACATTATTAAACTTCAACTGCATGCGAAGCAAACGAGTTAGCTACAAATCCTTGTGAAACACATGATTTAGATTCAAATTCATGCGAAACACATGGTTTAGCTTCATATTCTTGCGAAACACATGATTTAGCTTCAAATCAATGCGATGTTGAAGGTTTAGCTTCAAATCCATGCGAAACAAATGATTTATCATCAGATACTTGTTATATAAGTGATATAGCTTCAAATGCAGGGGAAACAAACGAGTTAGCTTCAAATCCATGCAAAACACACGATTTAGCTGCAAATCAAAGCGATGTAGAAGGTTTAGCTTCCAATCCATGCGAAACAAATAATTTAGCACCAGATACTTGCTTTATAAGTGACATAGCTTCAAATTCAGGGGATAAAAACGAGTTAGCTTCAAATCCAAGCGTTACACATGATTTAGCTTCAAATCAACTCGAAGTACAAGGCTTAGATTCAAATCCACGCGAAACAAATGGTTTAGATACAAATACTTGTGATATACGTTATTTATCTTCAACTGCATGCGCAACAAACGAGTCAGCTTCAAATACATGCGATACACATGATTTAGCTGCACGTCAATGCGTTGTAGAAGGTTTAGCTTCAAATCAATGCTATGTAGAAGGTTTAGCTTCAAATCCATGCGACACAAATAATTTAGCATCAGATTCATGCGATTTAAGTGATATAGCTTCAAATGAATGCGAAACAAACGAGTCAGCTTCAAATCCAAGCGAAACACATAATTTAGATTCAAAGCAATGCGATGTAGAAGCTTTAGCTTCAAATCCATGCGAAACACATGATTAAGCTTCAAATCAATTCGAAATAGAAGGGTTAGCTTCAAATCCAAGCGACACTAATTATTGAGCTTCAAATACTTGAGATATAAGTGACATAGCTTCAAATGCAGACGAATCAAACGAGTTAGCTTGAAAATCCATGCGATACGCATGATTTAGCTTCAATTCAATGCGAAGTAGAAGGAGTAGCTTCAAATCCATGCGAATTAAGTGATTTAGGTTTAGATACCTGCGACATAAGTGATGTAGTTTCAACTGCAGGGGAAACAAACGAGTTAGCTTCAAATCGATGCAAAACACATGATTCAGCTTCAAATCAATGCGATGTAGAAGGTTTACCTTCAAATCCATGCGAAACAAATGATTTAGATTCAGATACTTGCGATGTAAGTGATATAGTTTCAAATACAGGCGAAACAAACGAGATAGCTACAAATCCATGCGAGACACATGATTTAGCTGCAAATCAATGCGATGTAGAAGGTTTAGCTTCAAATCCATGCGAAACAAATGATTTAGCTTCAGATACTTGCGATGTAAGTGATATAGTTTCAAATGCAGGCGAAACAAACGAGAAAGCTACAAATCCATGCGAAACAAAAGATTTAGCTGCTAATCAATGCGATGTAGAAGGTTTAGCTTCAAATCCATGCGTAACACATGATTTACCTTCAAATCAATTCGAAGTACACGGCTTAGATTCAAATCCATGCGAAACACATTATTTAGCTGCAAATCAGTGCGAAGTAGAAGGCTCAGGTTCAAATCCATGCGATTCAAATGGTTCATCTTCAAATACTTGTGAAAGACATGATTTAGCTTCAACTGCATGCGAAACAAACGAGTTAGCTTCAAATCAATGCGATGTAGAAAGTTTAGCTTCAAATCCATGCGAAACAAATGGTTGAGCTACAAATACTTGTGATATACATTATTTAGCTACAACTGCATGCGAAACAAACGAGTTAGCTTCAAATCCATGCGAAACACACGATCTAGCTTCAAATCAATGCGATTTAGAAGGTTTAGCTCCAAATCCAAGCGAAACACATGATTCAGATTCAAATACTTGCGATATAAGTGATTTTTCTTCAAATACAGGCGAAACGAACGAGTTAGCTTCAAATCCATGCCAAACACATGATTCAGCTGCAAGACAATGCGATGTAGAAGGTTTAGCTTCAAATCCAAGCCAAACACAAGATTTAGCTTCAAATCCATGAGATGTAGAAGGTTCAGCTTCAAATCTATTAGAAACACATTATTTAGCTGCAAATCAGTGCGAAGAAGAAGGCTCAGGTTCAAATCAATGCGATTCAAATGTTTTATCTTCAAATACTTGTGAAAGACATGATTTAGCTTCAACTGCATGCGAAACAAACGAGTTAGCATCAAATCCATGCGAAAGAAATAATTTAGCTTCAAATCAGTGCGATGTAGGATGCTTAGCTTCAAAACCTATGCGTAACACATGATTTATATTCAAATTCATACGAAACACATGGTACAGCTTCAAATTCATGCCAAACAAATGGTTTAACTACAGATACTTGTGATAAACATGATTTATATTCAACTCCATGCGAAACAAACGTATTAGCTTCAAAACAAAGCGATACACATGATTTAGCTTCAAATCTATGCGAAGTAGAAGACTTAACTTCAAATCAATGCGATACATAGGATTTAGCTTCAAATCTATGCGAAGTAGAAGGCTTATCTTGAAATCCATGCGAAACGAAAGAATTAGCTTCAAATACTTGCGACACGCATGATTTAGATGCAAATTAATGCGACGTAGAAGGCACAGCTTCAAATCCACGCGAAACAAATGGTTTACCTTCAAATACTTGTGATAGACATGATTTAGCTTCAACTACGTGCGAAACAAACGAGTTAGCTTCAAATCAATGCGAAACACATGATTTAGCTTCAAATCAATGCGAAGTAGGAGAATTATCTTCAAATCCATTCGAAACAATTGATTTAAATCAAATACTTGCGATTTAAGTGATTTAGATTCAAATGCAGGCTAATCAAATGAGTTAACTTCAAATCCATGCAAAAGAAATGATTTCGCTAAAAATCCTTGCGATATAAATGAAGTTGGTTTAAAAGCAGTCAAAACGAACGAGTTAGTTTCAAATCCATGTGAAACACATGAATGTAATGCGAAGTAGAAGGCTTAGAAGGCTTCAAATCCATACGACACAACTGATTGAGCATCAAATACTTGCGATATAAATGATATAGCTTCAAATGCAGGCGACACAAACGAGTTAGCTTCCAATCCATGCCAAACACATGATTTAGCTTCAAATCCAAGCGAAACACATGATTTAGCTTCAAATCAATACGATGTAGAAGGTTTAGCTTAAAATCCGTGCGAAGGAAATGATTTTGGAATGAAATACTTGCGATATAAGTGATATAGCTTCAATGCAGGCGAAACAAACGAGTTAGCTTCAAATCCATGAGAAACGCATGATTTAACTTCAAATCAATGCGGTACATAGGATTTAGCTTCAAATTAATGCGAAGTAGAAGGCTTATCTTCAAATCCATGCGAAACGAAAGATTTAGCTTCAAATACTTGCGATATAAGTGATGTAGATTCAACTGCAGGCGAAACGAACGAGTTAGCTTCATATCCATGCGATACACTAGATTTAGCTGCAAATCAATGCGATGTAGAAGGTTTAGCTTCATATCCATGCGATGCAATAGATTTAGCTTTAAATCAATGCGATGTAGAAGGTTCAGCTTCAAATCCATGCGAAACAAATGATTTAGCTTCAGATACTTGCGATGTAAGTGATATAGTTCCAAATGCAGGCGAAACAAACGATATAGATACAAATCCATGAGAAACAAATTATTTAGCTGCAAATCAATGCGATGTAGAAGGTTTAGCTTCAAATCCATGCGTAACGCATGATTTACCTTCAAATCAATTCGAAGTACACGGCTTAGCTTCAAATCCATGCGAAACACATGATTTAGCTGCAAATTACAGCGATGTAGAAGGTTTAGCTTCATATCCATGCGATACAACTGATTGAGCATCAAATACTTGCGATATAAATGATATAGCTTCAAATGCAGTCGAAACAAACGAGTTAGCTTCAAATCCATGCGAAACACACGATTTAGCTTCAAATCAATGCGAAGTAGAAGGCTCATCTTCAAATCCATGCGAAACAAATGGTTTAGCTTCAACTACTTGTGATATACATGATTTAGATTCATCTGCATGCGATACAAACGAGTTTGCTTCAAATACATGCGAAACACATGATTTAGCTTCAAGTCAATGCGATGTAGAAGGATCAGCTTCAAATCCATACGACACATATGATTTAGCTTCAAATACTTCCGATATAAGTGATATAGCTTCCAATGCATACGAAACAAACGAGTTAGCTTCAAATCCAAGCGAAATACTTAATGTAGCTACAAATCAATGCGATGTAGAAGGTTTAGCTTCAAATCCGTGCGAAACATATGATTAGGCTTCAAATCAAATCGAAGTACAGGGCTTAGATTCAAATCCATGCGAAACAGATGGTTTAGCTACAAATACTTGTGATATACGGTATTTAGATTTAACAGCATGCGCAACGAACGAGTTAGCTTCAAATCCATGCGAAACAAATGATTTAGCTTCAGATACTTGCGATATAAGTGAAATAGTTCCAAATGCAGGCGAAACAAACGATATAGATACCAATCCATGCGAAACAAATTATTTAGCTGCAAATCAATGCGATGTAGAAGGTTTAGTTTCATATCCAAGCGATACACTAGATTTAGCTGCAAATCAATGCGATGTAGAAGGTTTAGCTTCATATCCATGCGATACACTAGATTTAGCTTCAAATCAATGCGATGTAGAAGGTTCAGCTTCAAATCCATGCGAAACAAATGATTTAGCTTCAGATACTTGCGATGTAAGTGATATAGTTCCAAATGCAGGCGAAACAAACGATATAGATACAAATCCATGCGAAACAAATTATTTAGCTGCAAATCAATGCGATGTAGAAGGTTTAGCTTCAAATCCATGCGTAGCGCATGATTTACCTTCAAATCAATTCGAAGTACACGGCTTAGCTTCAAATCCATGCGAAACAAATGGTTTAGCTTCAAATACTTGTGATATACGTTATTTAGATCTAACTACATGCGCAACGAACGAGTTAGCTTCAAATCCATGCGAAACACATGATTTAGCTGAAAATCAATGCGATGTAGAAGGTTTAGCTTCAAATCCAAGCGGAACACATGATTTAGCTTCAAATACTTGCGATATAAGTGATATAGCTTCAAATACAGGCGAAACGAATGAGTTAGCTTCAAATCCATGCGAAACACATGATTCAGTTGCAAATCAATGCGATGTAGAATGTTTAGCTTCAAATCCATGCCAAACATATAATTTAGCTTCAAATCCATGGGATGTAGAAGGTTTAGTTTCAAATCCATGCGGAACACATTATTTAGCTGCAAATCAGTGCTAAGTAGAAGGCTCAGGTTCATATCGATGCGATTCATATGGTTCATCTTCAAATACTTGTGAAAGTCATGATTTCGCTTCAACTGCATGCGAAACAAACGAGTTAGCTTCAAATCAATGCGAAGTAGAAGGTTTAGCTTCAAATCCATGCAAAACAAATGGTTTAGCTTCAAATACTTGTGATATACGTTATTTAAATTTAACTGCATGCGCAACGAACGAGTTAGCTTCAAATCCACGCGAAACACATGATTTAGATGCAAATCAATGCGATGTAGAAGGTTTAGCTTCAAGTCCATGCAAAACAAATGATTTAGCGACAAACACTTGGGGTATAAGTGATATAGCTTCAAATGCAGACTAATCAAACGAGTTAGCTTAAAAATCCACGCGATACACATGATTTAGCTACAAATACCTGCGATATAAGTGATATAGATTCAACTGCAGGCGAAACAAACGAGTTAGCTTCAAATCCATGCGAAACACATGATTTAGCTGAAAATCAATGCGATCTAGAAGGTTTAGCTTCAAATCCAAGCGAAACAAATGATTTAGCTGCAAATCAATGCGATGTAGAAGGTTGAGCTTCAAATCCATGCGAAACAAATGATTAAGCTTCAAACACTTGGGGTATAAGTGATATAGCTTCAATTTGCAGACTAATCAAGCGAGTTAGCTTCAAAATCCATGCGATACACATGATTTAGCTTCAAATACTTGCGATATAAGTGATGTAGATTCAACTGCAGGCGAAACGAACGAGTTAGCTTCAAATCCATGCGAAACACATGATTTAGATGCAAATCAATGCGATGTAGAAGGTTTAGCTTCATATCCAAGCGATACACTAGATTTAGCTGCAAATCAATGCGATGTAGAAGGCTTAGCTTCATATCCATGCGATACACTAGATTTAGCTTCAAGTCAATGCGATGTAGCAGGATCAGCTTCAAATCCATACAACACATATGATTTAGCTTCAAATACTTCCGATATAAGTGATATAGCTTCCAATGCATACGAAACAAACGAGTTAGCTTCAAATTCAAGCGAAATACTTAATGTAGCTACAAATCAATGCGATGTAGAAGGTTTAGCTTCAAATCCGTGCGAAACATATGATTAGGCTTCAAATCAAATCGAAGTACAGGGCTTAGATTCAAATCCATGCGAAACAAATGGTTTAGCTACAAATACTTGTGATATACGGTATTTAGATTTAACAGCATGCGCAACGAACGAGTTAGCTTCAAATCCATGCCAAACACATGAATTAGCTGCAAATCAATGCGATGTAGAAGGCTTAGCTTCAAATCCATGCGAAACAAATGATTTAGCTTCAGATACTTGCGATATAAGTGAAATAGTTCCAAATGCAGGCGAAACAAACGATATAGATACCAATCCATGCGATACAAATTATTTAGCTGCAAATCAATGCGATGTAGAAGGTTTAGCTTCATATCCATGCGATACACTAGATTTAACTGCAAATCAATGCGATGTAGAAGGTTTAGCTTCATATCCATGCGATACACTAGATTTAGCTTCAAATCAATGCGATGTAGAAGGTTCAGCTTCAAATCCATGCGAAACAAATGATTCAGCTTCAGATACTTGCGATGTAAGTGATATAGTTTCAAATGCAGGCGAAACAAACGATATAGATACAAATCCATGCGAAACAAATTATTTAGCTGCAAATCAATGCGATGTAGAAGGTTTAGCTTCAAATCCATGCGTAACACATGATTTACCTTCAAATCAATTCGAAGTACACGGCTTAGATTCAAATCCATGCGAAACACATTATTTAGCTGCAAATCAGTGCGAAGTAGAAGGATCAGGTTCAAATCCATGCGATTCAAATGGTTCATCTTCAAATACTCGTGAAAGACATGATTTAGCTTCAACTGCATGCGAAACAAGCGAGTTAGCTTCAAATCAATGCGATGTAGAAAGTTTAGCTTCAAATCCATGCGAAACAAATGGTTGAGCTACAAATACTTGTGATATACATTATTTAGCTACAACTGCATGCGAAACAAACGAGTTAGCTTCAAATCCATCCGAAACACACGATCTAGCTTCAAATCAATGCGATTTAGAAGGTTTAGCTTCAAGTCCAAGCGAAACACATGATTTAGATTCAAATACTTGCGATATAAGTGATTTTTCTTCAAATACAGGCGAAACGAACGAGTTAGCTTCAAATCCATGCCAAACACATGATTCAGCTGCAAGACAATGCGATCTAGAAGGTTTAGCTTCAAATCCAAGCCAAACACAAGATTTAGCTTCAAATCCATGAGATGTAGAAGGTTCAGCTTCAAATCCATGCGAAACACATTATTTAGCTGCAAATCAGTGCGAAGAAGAAGGCTCAGGTTCAAATCAATGCGATTCAAATGTTTTATCTTCAAATACTTGTGAAAGACATGATTTAGCTTCAACTGCATGCGAAACAAACGAGTTAGCTTCAAATACTTGCGATATAAATGAAACAGCTTCAAATGCAGAAAAAACAAACGAGTTAGCTTCACATGCGTGCGAAACACATGATTTAGCTTCAAATCAAAGCGAAACACATGATTTAGCTGCAAATCAATGCGATGTAGAAGGTTTAGCTTCAAATCCATGCGTAGCGCATGATTTACCTTCAAATCAATTCGAAGTACACGGCTTAGCTTCAAATCCATGCGAAACAAATGGTTTAGCTTCAAATACTTGTGATATACGTTATTTAGATCTAACTACATGCGCAACGAACGAGTTAGCTTCAAATCCATGCGAAACACATGATTTAGCTGAAAATCAATGCGATGTAGAAGGTTTAGCTTCAAATCCAAGCGGAACACATGATTTAGCTTCAAATACTTGCGATATAAGTGATATAGCTTCAAATACAGGCGAAACGAATGAGTTAGCTTCAAATCCATGCGAAACACATGATTCAGTTGCAAATCAATGCGATGTAGAAGGTTTAGCTTCAAATCCATGCCAAACATATAATTTAGCTTCAAATCCATGGGATGTAGAAGGTTTAGTTTCAAATCCATGCGGAACACATTATTTAGCTGCAAATCAGTGCTAAGTAGAAGGCTCAGGTTCATATCGATGCGATTCAAATGGTTCATCTTCAAATACTTGTGAAAGTCATGATTTCGCTTCAACTGCATGCGAAACAAACGAGTTAGCTTCAAATCAATGCGAAGTAGAAGGTTTAGCTTCAAATCCATGCAAAACAAATGGTTTAGCTTCAAATACTTGTGATATACGTTATTTAAATTTAACTGCATGCGCAACGAACGAGTTAGCTTCAAATCCACGCGAAACACATGATTTAGATGCAAATCAATGCGATGTAGAAGGTTTAGCTTCAAGTCCATGCAAAACAAATGATTTAGCGACAAACACTTGGGGTATAAGTGATATAGCTTCAAATGCAGACTAATCAAACGAGTTAGCTTAAAAATCCACGCGATACACATGATTTAGCTACAAATACCTGCGATATAAGTGATATAGATTCAACTGCAGGCGAAACAAACGAGTTAGCTTCAAATCCATGCGAAACACATGATTTAGCTGAAAATCAATGCGATCTAGAAGGTTTAGCTTCAAATCCAAGCGAAACAAATGATTTAGCTGCAAATCAATGCGATGTAGAAGGTTGAGCTTCAAATCCATGCGAAACAAATGATTAAGCTTCAAACACTTGGTGTATAAGTGATATAGCTTCAATTTGCAGACTAATCAAGCGAGTTAGCTTCAAAATCCATGCGATACACATGATTTAGCTTCAAATACTTGCGATATAAGTGATGTAGATTCAACTGCAGGCGAAACGAACGAGTTAGCTTCAAATCCATGCGAAACACGTGATTTAGATGCAAATCAATGCGATGTAGAAGGTTTAGCTTCATATCCAAGCGATACACTAGATTTAGCTGCAAATCAATGCGATGTAGAAGGCTTAGCTTCATATCCATGCGATACACTAGATTTAGCTTCAATTCAATGCGATGTAGCAGGATCAGCTTCAAATCCATACAACACATATGATTTAGCTTCAAATACTTCCGATATAAGTGATATAGCTTCCAATGCATACGAAACAAACGAGTTAGCTTCAAATTCAAGCGAAATACTTAATGTAGCTACAAATCAATGCGATGTAGAAGGTTTAGCTTCAAATCCGTGCGAAACATATGATTAGGCTTCAAATCAAATCGAAGTACAGGGCTTAGATTCAAATCCATGCGAAACAAATGGTTTAGCTACAAATACTTGTGATATACGGTATTTAGATTTAACAGCATGCGCAACGAACGAGTTAGCTTCAAATCCATGCCAAACACATGATTTAGCTGCAAATCAATGCGATGTAGAAGGCTTAGCTTCAAATCCATGCGAAACAAATGATTTAGCTTCAGATACTTGCGATATAAGTGAAATAGTTCCAAATGCAGGCGAAACAAACGATATAGATACCAATCCATGCGATACAAATTATTTAGCTGCAAATCAATGCGATGTAGAAGGTTTAGCTTCATATCCATGCGATATACTAGATTTAGCTGCAAATCAATGCGATGTAGAAGGTTTAGCTTCATATCCAAGCGATACACTAGATTTAGCTGCAAATCAATGCGATGTAGAAGGCTTAGCTTCATATCCATGCGATACACTAGATTTAGCTTCAAGTCAATGCGATGTAGCAGGATCAGCTTCAAATCCATGCAACACATATGATTTAGCTTCAAATACTTCCGATATAAGTGATATAGCTTCCAATGCATACGAAACAAACGAGTTAGCTTCAAATTCAAGCGAAATACTTAATGTAGCTACAAATCAATGCGATGTAGAAGGTTTAGCTTCAAATCCGTGCGAAACATATGATTAGGCTTCAAATCAAATCGAAGTACAGGGCTTAGATTCAAATCCATGCGAAACAAATGGTTTAGCTACAAATACTTGTGATATACGGTATTTAGATTTAACAGCATGCGCAACGAACGAGTTAGCTTCAAATCCATGCCAAACACATGATTTAGCTGCAAATCAATGCGATGTAGAAGGCTTAGCTTCAAATCCATGCGAAACAAATGATTTAGCTTCAGATACTTGCGATATAAGTGAAATAGTTCCAAATGCAGGCGAAACAAACGATATAGATACCAATCCATGCGATACAAATTATTTAGCTGCAAATCAATGCGATGTAGAAGGTTTAGCTTCATATCCATGCGATACACTAGATTTAGCTGCAAATCAATGCGATGTAGAAGGTTTAGCTTCATATCCATGCGATACACTAGATTTAGCTTCAAATCAATGCGATGTAGAAGGTTCAGCTTCAAATCCATGCGAAACAAATGATTCAGCTTCAGATACTTGCGATGTAAGTGATATAGTTTCAAATGCAGGCGAAACAAACGATATAGATACAAATCCATGCGAAACAAATTATTTAGCTGCAAATCAATGCGATGTAGAAGGTTTAGCTTCAAATCCATGCGTAACACATGATTTACCTTCAAATCAATTCGAAGTACACGGCTTAGATTCAAATCCATGCGAAACACATTATTTAGCTGCAAATCAGTGCGAAGTAGAAGGATCAGGTTCAAATCCATGCGATTCAAATGGTTCATCTTCAAATACTCGTGAAAGACATGATTTAGCTTCAACTGCATGCGAAACAAACGAGTTAGCTTCAAATCAATGCGATGTAGAAAGTTTAGCTTCAAATCCATGCGAAACAAATGGTTGAGCTACAAATACTTGTGATATACATTATTTAGCTACAACTGCATGCGAAACAAACGAGTTAGCTTCAAATCCATCCGAAACACACGATCTAGCTTCAAATCAATGCGATTTAGAAGGTTTAGCTTCAAGTCCAAGCGAAACACATGATTTAGATTCAAATACTTGCGATATAAGTGATTTTTCTTCAAATACAGGCGAAACGAACGAGTTAGCTTCAAATCCATGCCAAACACATGATTCAGCTGCAAGACAATGCGATCTAGAAGGTTTAGCTTCAAATCCAAGCCAAACACAAGATTTAGCTTCAAATCCATGAGATGTAGAAGGTTCAGCTTCAAATCCATGCGAAACACATTATTTAGCTGCAAATCAGTGCGAAGAAGAAGGCTCAGGTTCAAATCAATGCGATTCAAATGTTTTATCTTCAAATACTTGTGAAAGACATGATTTAGCTTCAACTGCATGCGAAACAAACGAGTTAGGTTCAAATCCATGCGAAAGAAATAATTGAGCTTCAAATCAGTGCGATGTAGGATGCTTAGCTTCAAAACCTATGCGTAACACATGATTTATATTCAAATTCATGCGAAACACATGGTACAGCTTCAAATTCATGCGAAACAAATGGTTTAACTTCAGATACTTGTGATAAACATGATTTATATTCAACTCCATGCGAAACAAACGTATTAGCTTCAAAACAAAGCGATACACATGATTTAGCTTCAAATCTATGCGAAGTAGAAGACTTAACTTCAAATCAATGCGATACATAGGATTTAGCTTCAAATCAATGCGAAGTAGGAGAATTATCTTCAAATCCATTCGAAACAATTGATTTAAATCAAATACTTGCGATTTAAGTGATTTAGATTCAAATGCAGGCGAATCAAATGAGTTAACTTCAAATCCATGCAAAAGAAATGATTTAGCTAAAAATCATTGCGATATAAACGAAGTTGGTTCAAAAGCAGTCAAAATAAACGAGTTTGTTTCAAATCCATGCGAAACACATGAATGTAATGCGAAGTAGAAGGCTTAGAAGGCTTCAAATCCATACGACACAACTGATTGAGCATCAAATACTTGCGATATAAATGATATAGCTTCAAATGCAGGCGACACAAACGAGTTAGCTTCAAATCCATGCCAAACACACGATTTAGCTTCAAATCCAAGCGAAATACTTAATGTAGCTACAAATCAATGCGATGTAGGAGGTTTAGCTTCAAATCCGTGCGAAACATATGATTTTGGAATGAAATACTTGCGATATAAGTGATATAGCTTCAATGCAGGCGAAACAAACGAGTTAGCTTCAAATCCATGAGAAACACATGATTTAGCTTCAAATCAATGCGATACATAGGATTTAGCTTCAAATCCATGCGAAACGAAAGATTTAGCTTCAAATACTTGCGATATAAGTGATGTAGATTCAACTGCAGGCGAAACGAACGAGTTAGCTTCATATCCATGCGATACACTAGATTTAGCTGCAAATCAATGCGATGTAGAAGGTTTAGCTTCAAATCCATGCGTAACGCATGATTTACCTTCAAATCAATTCGAAGTACACGGCTTAGCTTCAAATCCATGCGAAACACATGATTTAGCTGCAAATCACAGCGATGTAGAAGGTTTAGCTTCATATCCATGCGATACAACTGATTGAGCATCAAATACTTGCGATATAAATGATATAGCTTCAAATGCAGTCGAAACAAACGAGTTAGCTTCAAATCCATGCGAAACACACGATTTAGCTTCAAATCAATGCGAAGTAGAAGGCTCATCTTCAAATCCATGCGAAACAAATGGTTTAGCTTCAACTACTTGTGATATACATGATTTAGATTCATCTGCATGCGATACAAACGAGTTTGCTTCAAATACATGCGAAACACATGATTTAGCTTCAAGTCAATGCGATGTAGAAGGATCAGCTTCAAATCCATACGACACATATGATTTAGCTTCAAATACTTCCGATATAAGTGATATAGCTTCCAATGCATACGAAACAAACGAGTTAGCTTCAAATCCAAGCGAAATACTTAATGTAGCTACAAATCAATGCGATGTAGAAGGTTTAGCTTCAAATAAGTGCGAAACATATGATTAGGCTTCAAATCAAATCGAAGTACAGGGCTTAGATTCAAATCCATGCGAAACAAATGGTTTAGCTACAAATACTTGTGATATACGGTATTTAGATTTAACAGCATGCGCAACGAACGAGTTAGCTTCAAATCCATGCGGAACAAACGAGTTAGCTTCAAATACTTGCGATATAAATGAAACAGCTTCAAATGCAGCTTCAAATAGCTTCACATGCGTGCGAAACACATGATTTAGCTTCAAATCAAAGCGAATCACTTGATTTAGCTACAAATCAATGCGATGTAGATGGATTTGCTTCAAGTCCATGAGAAACAAATGATTTAGCGTCAGATACTTGCGATATAAATGATATAGCTTCAAATGCAGGCGACACAAACGAGTTAGCTACAAATCCATGTGAAACACATGATTAAGGTGCAAATCAAGGCGATGTGGAAGGCTTTGCTTCAAATCCATGCGAAAGAAATAATTTAGCTTCAAATCAGTGCGATGTAGGAGGCTTAGCTTCAAAACCCATGCGTAACACATGATTTAGATTCAAATTCATGCGAAACACATGGTACAGCTTCAAATTTATGCGAAAGAAATGGTTTAACTTCAGATACTTGTGATAAACATGATTTATATTCAACTCCATGCGAAAGAAACGCATTAGCTTCAAAACAAAGCGATACACATGATTTAGCTTCAAATCTATGCGGAGTAGAAGACTTAGCTTCAAATCAATGCGATACATAGGATTTAGCTTCAAATCAATGCGAAGTAGAAAGCTTATCTTCAAATGCATGCGAAACGAAAGATTTAGCTTCAAATACTTGCGATATAAATGATATAGCTTCATATGCAGGCGAAACGAACGAGTTTGCTTCAAATCCATGCGACACGCATGATTTAGATGCAAATCAATGCGAAGTAGAATGATTAGCTTCAAATCCAAGCGAAACAAATGATTTAGCTTCAAATACTTGTGGTATACGTTATTTAGATTTAACTGCATGCGCAACGAACTAGTTAGCTTCAAATCTATGCGAAACACATGATTTAGCTGCAAATCAATGCGATGTAGAAGGTTTAGCTTCAAAACCATGCGAAACAAACGATTTAGCATCAGATACTTGCGATATAAGTGATATAGCTTCAAATGCAGACGAAACAAACGAGTTAGCTTCAAATCCAAGCGAAACACATGATTTATATGCAAATCAATGCGACGTAGAAGGCTTAGCTTCAAATCCGTGCGACACAAATGATTTAGCTTCAAATCAAATCGAAGTACAGGGCTTAGCTTCAAATCCATGCGAAACAAATGATTTAGCTGCAAATCAATACGAAGTAGAAGGTTTAGCTTCAAATTCATGCGATACACAAGATTTGGCTTCAAATCAATCCGAAGTAGAAGGCTTAGCTTCAAATCCATGCAAAACAAAATGTTTAGCTACAAAATACTTGTGATATAAGTTATTTATATTCAACTGCAGGCGCAAAAAACGAGTCAGCTTCAAATACATGCGAAACATATGATTTAGCAGCAAATCAATGCGATGTAGAAGGTTTCGCTTCAAATCCATGCGAATCAAATGATTTAGCTGCATATCAGTGCGAAGAAGAAGGCTTAGCTTCAAATCCATGCGTAACACATGATTTACCTTCATTCGAAGTACACGGCTTAGGTTCAAATCCATGCGGAACAAATGATTTAGCTTCAAATACTTGTGATATAAGTGATATGGATTCAACTGCAGGCGAAACAAACGAGTTAGCTTCAAATCCATGCGAAACAAATAATTTAGCTTCAAATACTTGCGATATAAGTGATATAGCTTGGAATGCAGACGAATCATACGAGTTAGCTTCAAAATCCATGAGATACACATGAGTTAGATTCAAATCAATGCGAAACTCATGATTTAGCTTCAAATCAATGCGAACTAGACGTCTTAGCTTCAAAACCATGCGAAACAAATGATTTAGCTTCAAATCAATGCGAAGTAGAAGGCTTATCTACATATCCATGCGAAACGACAGATTTAGCTTTAAATACCTGCGAATATAAGTGATACAGCTTCAAATGCAGGCGAAACAAACGAGTTAGCTTCATATCCAAGCGAAACACATGATTTAGCTTCAAATCAATGCGATGTAAAAGGTTTAGCTTCAAATCTGAGCGAAACAAATGATTCAGCTTCAAATTCTCCCGATATTAGTGATATAGCTTCAAATGCAGACGAAACACACGATTGGCTTCAAATCCATGCGAAACAAATGATTTAGTTTCAAGTCAATTTTTAGTAGAAGGATTAGCTTCAAATCAATGAGAAACAAATGATTAAGCTTCAAATACTTGCGATATAAATGAGGTAGCTTCAAATGCAGACAGAACAAACGAGTTAGCTTCAAATACATGCAGAACACATGATTTAGCTTCAAATCAACGCGAAGTAGAAGGTTTAGCTTCAAATCTGAGCGAAACAAATGATTCAGCTTCAAATTCTCCCGATATTAGTGATATAGCTTCAAATGCAGACGAAACACACGATTGGCTTCAAATCCATGCGAAACAAATGATTTAGTTTCAAGTCAATTTTTAGTAGAAGGATTAGCTTCAAATCAATGAGAAACAAATGATTAAGCTTCAAATACTTGCGATATAAATGAGGTAGCTTCAAATGCAGACAGAACAAACGAGTTAGCTTCAAATACATGCAAAACACATGATTTAGCTTCAAATCAACGCGAAGTAGAAGGTTTAGCTTCAAATCCATGTGACAAAAATGATTTTTCTTCAAATACTTGCGATATAAATGATATAGCTTCAAATGCAGGCGAAACAAACGAGTTAGCTGCAAATCAATGCGATGTAGGAGGTTGAGCTTCAAATCCATGAGAACCAAATGATTAAGCTTCAAACACTTGGGGTAAAAGTGATATAGCTTCAAATGCAGACTAATCAAACGAGTTAGCTTCAAAATCCACGCAATACAAATGATTTAGCTGCAAATCAATGCGATGTGGAAGGTTCAGCTTCAAATCCATACCACACATATGATTTAGCTTCAAATACTTCCGATATAAGTGATATAGCTTCAAAAGCTGGAGGAACAAACGAGGTAGCTTCGATTCCATGCAAAACAAATGATTTAGCTACAAATACTTCTGATATACGTTATTTAGATTTAGCAGCATGCGCAACGAACGAGTTAGCTTCAAATCCATGCGAAACACATGATTTAGCTGCAAATCAATGCGATGTAGAAGGTTTAGCTTCAAATCCATGAGAAACACATGATTTAGCTGCAAATCAATGCGATGTAGAAGGTTTAGCTTCAGATCCATGCGATACACTAGATTTAGCTTCAAATCAATGCGATGTAGAAGGTTCAGCTTCAAATCCATACAACACATATGAATTAGCTTCAAATACTTCCGATATAAGTGATATAGCTTCAAATGCATACGAAACAAACGAGTTAGCTTCAAATCCAAGCGAAATACTTAATTTAGCTTCAAATCAATGCGATGTAGAAGGTTTAGCTTCAAATCCATGCCAAACACATGATTTAGCTTCAAATCCATGGGATGTAGAAGGTTTAGCTTCAAATCCATGCGAAACACATTATTTAGCTGCAAATCAGTGAGAAGTAGAAGTCTCAGGTTCAAATCGATGCGATTCAAATGGATTATCTTCAAATACTTGTGGAAGACATGATTTAGCTTCAACTTCATGCGAAACAAACGAGTTAGCTGCAAGTCCATGCGAAACACATGATTTAGCTGCAAATCAATGCGATGCAGAAGGTTTAGCTTTAAAACCATGTGAAACAAACGATTTAGCATCAGATACTTGCGATATAAGTGATATAGTTTCACATGCAGACGAAACAAACGAGTTAGATTCAAATCCAAGTGAAATACATAATTTAGCTTCAAAGCAATGCGATGTAGAAGGTTTAGCATCAAATCCGTGCGAAACAAATGATTTAGCTTCAAATAAAATCGATGTACAGGACTTAGATTCAAATCCATGCGAAACAAATGGTTTAGCTACAAATACTTGTGATATACGTTATTTAGATTTAGCAGCATGCGCAACGAACGAGTTAGCTTCAAATCCATGCGAAACACATGATTTAGCTGCAAATCAATGCGATGTAGAAGGTTTAGCTTCAAATCCATGCGAAACAAATGATTTAGCTTGAAACACTTGGGACATAAGCGATATAGCTTTTAATGCAGACGAATCAAACGAGTTAGCTTGAAAATCCATGCGATACACATGATTTAGATTCAATTCAATGCGAAGTAGAATGATCAGCTTCAAATCCATGCGAATCAAATGATTTAGGTTTAGATACTTGCGACACAAGTGATATAGCTTCAACTGCAGGGGAAACAAACGAGTTAGCTTCAAATCGATGCAAAACACATGATTCAGCTTCAAATCAATGCTACGTAGAAGGTTTAGCATCAAATCCATGCGGAACAAATGATTAGGCTTCAAATCAAATCGAAGTACAGGGCTTAGTTTCAAATCCATGCGAAACAAATGGTTTAGCTACAAATACTTCTGATATACGTTATTTAGATTTAGCAGCATGCGCAACGAACGAGTTAGCTTCAAATCCATGCGAAACACATGATTTAGCTGCAAATCAATGCGATGTAGAAGGTTTAGCTTCAAATCCATGCGAAACAAATGATTTAGCTTCAGATACTTGCGATGTAAGTGATATAGTTTCAAATGCAGGCGAAACAAACGAGATAGCTTGAAATCCATGCGAAACAAATGATTTGGCTGCAAATCAATGCGATGTAGAAGGTTTAGCTTCAAATACATGCGAAACACATGATTTAGCTGCAAATCAATGCGATGTAGAAGGTTTAGCTTCAAATCCATGCGAAACACTAGATTTAGCTTCAAATCAATGCGATGTAGATGGTTCAGCTTCAAATCCATACGACACATATGAATTAGCTTCAAATACTTCCGATATAAGTGATATAGCTTCAAATGCATACGAAACAAACGAGTTAGCTTCAAATCCAAGCGAAATACTTAATTTAGCTTCAAATCAATGCGATGTAGAAGGTTTAGCTTCAAATCCGTGCGAAACAAATGATTTAGCTTCAAACCAAATCGATGTACAGGGCTTAGATTCAAATCCATGCGAAACAAAGGGTTTAGCTACAAATACTTGTGATATACGTTATTTAGATTTAACAGCATGCGCAACGAACGAGTTAGCTTCAAATCCATGCGAAACACATGATTTAGCTGCAAATCAATGCGATGTAGAAGGTTTGGCTACTAATCCATGCGAAACAAATGATTTAGCAGCAAATCAGTGTGATGTAGTAGGTTTAGCTTCAAATCCACGCGAAACCAATGTTTTTGCTTCAGATACTTGCGCTATAAGTGATATAGCTTCAAATGCAGAAGAGTCAAATGAGTTAGCTTCAAATCCATGAGAAACACATGATTTAGCTGCAAATCAATGCGATGTAGAAGATTGAGCTTCAAATCCATGCGAAACAAATGTTTAAGCTTCAATCACTTGTGGTATAAGTGATATAGCTTCAAATGCAGGCTAATCGAACGAGTTAGCTTCAAAATCCACGCGATACACATGATTTACCTTCATATACTTGCGATGTAAGTGATGTAGATTCAACTGCAGGCGAAACGAACGAGTTAGCTTCAAATCCATGCGAAACACATGATTTAGCTGCAAATCAATGCGATGTAGAAGGTTTAGCTTCATATCCATGCGATACACTAGATTTAGCTTCAAATCAATGCGATGTAGAAGGTTCAGCTTCAAATCCATACAACACATATGAATTAGCTTCAAATACTTCCGATATAAGTGATATAGCTTCAAATGCATACGAAACAAACGAGTTAGCTTCAAATCCAAGCGAAATACTTAATTTAGCTTCAAATCAATGCGATGTAGAAGGTTTAGCTTCAAATCCATGCCAAACACATGATTTAGCTTCAAATCCATGGGATGTAGAAGGTTTAGCTTGAAAACCATGCGAAACACATTATTTAGCTGCAAATCAGTGAGAAGTAGAAGTCTCAGGTTCAAATCGATGCGATTCAAATGGATTATCTTCAAATACTTGTGGAAGACATGATTTAGCTTCAACTTCATGCGAAACAAACGAGTTAGCTGCAAGTCCATGCGAAACACATGATTTAGCTGCAAATCAATGCGATGTAGATGGATTTGCTTCAAGTCCATGAAAAACAAATGAATTAGCGTCAGATACTTGCGATATAAATGATATAGCTTCATATGCAGGCGAAACGAACGAGTTTGTTTCAAATCCATGCGACACACATGATTTAGATGCAAATCAATGCGAAGTAGAATGATTAGCTTCAAATCCATGCGAAACAAATGATTTAGCTTCAAATACTTGTGGTATACGTTATTTAGATTTAACTGCATGCGCAACGAACTAGTTAGCTTCAAATCTATGCGAAACACATGATTTAGCTGCAAATCAATGCGATGTAGAAGGTTTAGCTTCAAATCCATGCGAAACAAATGATTTAGCTTGAAACACTTGGGATATAAGCGATATAGCTTCAAATGCAGACGAATCAAACGAGTTAGCTTGAAAATCCATGCGATATACATGATTTAGATTCAATTCAATGCGAAGTAGAATGATCAGCTTCAAATCCATGCGAATCAAATGATTTAGGTTTAGATACTTGCGACACAAGTGATATAGCTTCAACTGCAGGGGAAACAAACGAGTTAGCTTCAAATCGATGCAAAACACATGATTCAGCTTCAAATCAATGCTATGTAGAAGGTTTAGCATCAAATCCATGCGGAACAAATGATTTAGATTCAGATCCTTGCGATGTAAGTGATATAGTTTCAAATGCAGGCGAAACAAACGAGATAGCTACAAATCCATGCGAAACACATGATTTAGCTGCAAATCAATGCGATGTAGAAGGTTTAGCTTCAAATCCATCCGAAACAAACGATTTAGCGTTAGATACTTGCGATGTAAGTGATATAGTTTCAAATGCAGGCGAAACAAACGAGTTAGCTTCAAGTCCATGCGAAACACATGATTTAGCTGCAAATCAATGCGATGTAGAAGGTTTAGCTTCAAAACCATGCGAAACAAACGATTTAGCGTTAGATACTTGCGATATAAGTGATATAGCTTCAAATGCAGACGAAACAAACGAGTTAGCTTCAAATCCAAGCGAAATACATAATTTAGCTTCAAATCAATGCGATGTAGAAGGTTTAGCTTCAAATCCGTGCGAAACAAATGATTTAACTTCAAATCAAATCGATGTACAGGGCTTAGCTTCAAATGCATGCGAAACAAATGGTTTAGCTTCATTTACTTGTGATATACGTTATTTAGATTTAACTGCATGCGCAACAAACTAGTTAGCTTCAAATCCATGCGAAACACATGATTTAGCTGCAAATCAATGCGATGTAGAAGGTTTAGATTCAGATCCATGCGATACACTAGATTTAGCTTCAAATCAATGCGATGTAGAAGGTTTAGATTCAAATCCGTACGAAACAAATGATTTAGCTTGAAACACTTGGGATATAAGCGATATAAAAGCGATATAAAAATCTAAGCGAAACACATAATTTAGCTTCATAACAGTGCGATGTAGAAGGTTTAGCTTCATATCCGTGCGAAACAAATGATTTTGCTTCAAACACTTGGGATATAAGTGATATAGAATCAACTGCAGGCGAAACAAACAAGATTACTTCAAAACCATGCGATACATATGATTTAGCTTCAACTCAAAGCTAAGCTTCAAGTCCATGCGAAGCAAATGATTTAGGTTCAGATACTTGCGATATAAGTGATATAGCTTCAAATGCAGGAGAAACAAATCAGTTAGCTCCAAATCCATGCGAAACAAATGATTTAGGTTCAGATACTTGCGATATAAGTGATATAGCTTCAAATGCAGGAGAAACAAACGAGTTAGCTTCAAATCCATGCGAAACACATGATTTAGCTGCAAACCAATGCGATGTAGAAGGCTTAGCTTCAAATCCATGCGAAAGAAATATTTTAGCTTCAAATCAGTGCGATGTAGGAGGCTTAGCTTCAAAACCCATGCGAAACGAATGATTTAGATTCAAATACATGCGAAACTCATTATTTAGCTTCATATTCTTGCGAAACAAATGGGTTATATTCAGATACTTGTTATAAACATGATTTAGTTTCAACTGCATGCGAAACAAACGAGTTGGCTTCAAATCCAAGGGAAACACATGATTTAGCTTCAATTCAATGCAAAGTAGAAGGCTTAGCTTCAAATCCATGCGACTCAAATGGTTTAGCTTCAAAACAGTGCGAAGTACAAGGCTTAGCTTCAAATCCATACGAAAAAAATGATTTACGTTCAGATACTTGCGATATAAGTGTTATAGCTTCAAATGCAGGAGAAACAAACGAGTTAGCTCCAAATCTATGCAAATCATATGATGTAGCTTCAAATCAATGCGATGTAGAAGGCTTAGCTTCAAATCCATGCGAAACAAATTGTTTAGCTACAAATACTTGTGTTATTCGTTATTTAGATTCAACTGCATGCGCAACAAACGGGTCAGCTTCAAATACATGCGAAACACATGATTTAGCTTCAAATACTTGCGATATAAGTGAGGTAGCTTCAAATGCAGACAGATGAAACGAGTTAGCTTCAAATCCATGCGAAACAAATGATTTAGCTTCATTTCAATTCCAAGTAGAAGGCTTAGCTTCAAATACATGCGAAACAATTGATTTAGCTTCAGATACTTGCGATATAAGTGATATAGCTTCAAATTGCTGGCGAAACAAACGAGTTAGCTACAAATCAATGCGAAACACATGATTTATCTGCAAATCAATGCGATGTAGAAGGTTCAGCTTCAAATCCATGCCACACGTATGATTTAACTTCAAATACTAGCGATATTAGTGATATAGCATCATATGTAGGAGAAACAAACGAGTTAGCACCAAATCCATGCGGAACAAATGATTTAGCTTCAAGTCAATGCGAAGTAGAAGGCTTAGCTTCAAATCCATGCGGAACAAATGATTTTGCCTCAAATGCTTTGGGATATAAGTGATATAACTTGAACGGAAGGCGGACCAACGAGTTAGATTCAAATCCATGCCAAACACATGATTTAGCTTCAGATACTTGCGTTATAAGTGATATAGCTTCAAATGCAGACGTTACAAATGAACTAGCTTCAACTCCAAACGAAACACATGATTTATCTTCAAATGAATGCGATGTAGAAGGTTTAGCATCAAACCAATGCGATGTGGAAGGTTTAGCTTCAAATCCATGCAAAACAAATGATTTAGCTACAAATACTTGCGATACAAGTGATATAGCTTCAAATGCAGGCGAAACAAACTAGTTAGCTTCAAATCCATGCGAAACAAATGATATTTCTTCAAATAATTGCGATATACGTGATATAGCTTCAAATGCGGGAGAAACAAACGAGTTAGATCCAAAACCATGCGAAACAAATGATTTAGCTTAAAATCACTGCGAAGTAGAAGGCTTAGCTTCAAATCCATGTGGCAAAATTGATTTTGCTTCAATTACTTGCGATATAAATGATATAGCTTTAAATGCAGGCGATACACACGAGTTAGCTTCTAGTCCATGCGAAACTCATGACTTAGCTTCAAATCAATGCGAAGTAGAAGGTTTAGCTTCAAATCCGTGCGAAGCAAATGATTCTGGAATCAAATACTTGCGATATAAGTGATATAGCTTCAATGCAGGCGAAACAAACGAGTTAGCTTCAAAATCCATGCGATACACATGATTTAGCTTCAAATCAATGCGAAACTCATGATTTAGCTTCAAATCAATACTATCTAGATGTCTTAGCTTCAAAACAATGAGAAACAAATGATTTAGCTTCAAATCAATGCGAAGTAGAAGGCTTATCTACAAGTCCGTGTGAAACGAAAGAGTTAGCTTTAAATACTTGCGAATATAAGTGATACAGATTCAAATGCAGGCGAAACAAACGAGGTAGCTTCGTATCCAAGGGAAACACATGATTTATCTTCAAATCAATGCGATGTAGAAGGTTTAGCTTCAAATCTGTGCGAAACAAATGATTCACCTTCAAATTCTCTCGATATTAGTGGTATAGCTTCAAATGCAGACGAAACAAACGAATTCGCTTCAAATCCATGCAAAACACTTGATTTAGCTTGAAATCAAAGCGATGTATAAGGTTTAGCTTCAAATCCATGCGAAACAAATGGTTTAGATTCAAATACTTGTGATATACATGATATAGCTTTAAATGCAGGCGAAACAAACGAGTTAGGTTCAAATCCATGCTAAACACATGATTTAGCTTCAAATCAATGCGAAGTAGAAGGTTTAACTTCAAATCCGTGCGAAGCAAATGATTTAGGTTCAGTTACTTGCGATATAAGTGATATAGCTTCAAATGCAGGAAAAACAAACGAGTTAGTTCCAAATCCATGCGAATCAAATGGTTTAGCATCAAATACTTGTGATATACATGATTTAGCTTCAACTGCATGCGAAACAAACGAGTTAGCTTCAAATCCATTCGAAACACATGATTTAGCTACAAAACGATTGCGAAGTCGAAGGCTCAGATTCAAATCCACACGAATCACATGATGTAGCTTCAAATCAATGCGAATTAGAAGGCTTAGCATCAAATCCATACGAGTCAAATTGTTTAGCTTCAAACAGTCGTGATATACATGATTTAGCTACAACTGCATGCGAAACAAACGAGTGAGCTTCAATTTCATGCGAAATAAATGATTTACCTTCGAATACTTGCGATATAGGTGATATAGCTTCAAATGCAGGCGAAATAAACGAGTTAGCGTCAAATCCATGCGGATCATATGATTTAAATTCAAATCAATGCGAAGTAGAAGATTTAGGTTCAAATACATGCGAAACAAATGGTTCAGCTTCAAATACTTGTGATATACATGATTTAGCTTCAACTGGACTCGAAACAAACGAGTTAGCTTCAAATCCATGCTAAACACATGATTTAGCTTCAAATGAATGCGAAGTAGAAGGTTTAACTTCAAATCCGTGCGAAGCAAATGATTTAGCTTCCGATAATTGCGATATAAGTGATATATCTTCAATGCAGGCGAAACAAACGAGTTAGCTTCAAACCCATGAGAAACACATGATTTAGCTTCAAATCAATGCGAAGTAGAGGGCTTAGCTTCAAATCCATGCGCAACAAATGGTTTAGCTTCAAATACTTGCGATATACATGACTTAGCTTGAACTGCATGCGAAACAAACGAATTAGCTTCAAATCCATGCGAAACACATGATTTAGATTCAGGTCAATGCGCTGTAGACGGTTTAGCTTCCAAACCATGCGAAATAAATGAGTTACCTTCAAAAACTTGCGATATATATGAAATTGAAAACAAACGAGTTAGCTTCAAATCCATGCGAAACACATGATTTATTTTCAAATCAATTCCTAGTAGAAGGATTAGCTTCAAATCCATGCGAAACATATGATTTATCTTCAAATCAGTGCGGAGTAGAGTGCTTAGCTTCAAATCCATGCGAAACGAATGATTTAGCGTCAAATACTTGCGAATATAAGGGATACAGCTTCAAATACTCTCGATATTAGTGATATAGCTTGACATGCAGACGAAACAAACGAGTCAGCTTCAAATCCATGCGAAACACATTATTTAGCTGCAAATCAGTGCGAAGTAGAAGGCTCAGGTTCAAATCCATGCGATTCAAATGGTTCATCTTCAAATACTTGTGAAAGACATGATTTAGCTTCAACTGCATGCGAAACAAACGAGTTAGCTTCAAATCGATGCGAAACACATGATTTAGCTTCAAATCAATGCGAAGTAGAAGGTTTAGCTTCAAATCCGTGCGAAACAAATGATTTAGCATCACATACTTGTGATATACGTTATATAGATTTAACTGCATGTGCAACGAACGAGTTAGCTTCAAATCCATGCAAAACAAATGATTTTGCATCAGACACTTGATCTGTAAGTGATATAGCTTCAATGCAGGCGAAACAAACGAGTTAGCTTCAAATCCTAACGAAACACATAATTTAGCTTCAATTCAATGCGAAGTAGAAGGATTAGCTTCAAATCCATGCGGAACAAACGATTGAGCTTCAAACACTTCGGATACAGGTGATATAGATTCAGCTGCATGCGAAACAAACGAGATAGCTTCAAAACGATGCGAAACACATGATTTAGCTGCAAATCAATGCGATGTAGAAGGTTTAGCTTCAAATCCATGCGAAACAAACGATTTAGCATCAGATACTTGCGATATAAGTGATATAGGTTCAAATGGAGGGGAAACAACGAGTTAGCTTCAAATCCATGCAAAACACACGATTAAGCTTCAAATCAATGCTATGTAGAAGGTTTAGCATAAAAAACAATGCGACACAAATGATTTAGCTTCAGATACTTGCGATATGATTGATATAGCTTCAAATGCAAACGAAACAAACGAGTTAGCTTCAAATCCAAGCGAAACACATGATTTAGCTACAAATCAATGCGATGTAGAAGATTTAGCTTCAAATCCATGCAAAACACATGATTAAGCTTCTAATAATTGCTTTGTAGAAGGTATAGCTTCAAATCCAAGCTAAACAAATGATGTAGCTTCAGATACTTGCGATATAAGTGATATTGCTTCAAATGCAGACGAAACAAACGAGTTAGCATCAAATCCAAGCGAAACACATGATTTAGCTGCAAATCAATGCGAAGTAGAAGGCTTAGCTTCAAATCCATGCGAAACAAACGGTTTAGCTACAAATACTTGTGATATACATTACTTAGCTACAACTGCATGCGAAACAAACGAGTTAGCTTCAAATCCAAGCGAAACACATGATTTAGCTGCAAATCAATGCGATGTAGAAGGTTTAGCTTCAAATCCATGCGAAACAAACGATTTAGCATCAGATACTTGCGATATAAGTGATATAGGTTCAAATGGAGGGGAAACAACGAGTTTGCTTCAAATCCATGCAAAACACACGATTAAGCTTCAAATCAATGCTATGTAGAAGGTTTAGCATAAAAAACAATGCGACACAAATGATTTAGCTTCAGATACTTGCGATATGACTGACATAGCTTCAAATGCAAACGAAACAACCGAGTTAGCTTCAAATCCAAGCGAAACACATGATTTAGCTACAAATCAATGCGTTGTAGAAGATTTAGCTTCAAATCAATGCGATGTAGAAGGTTCAGCTTCAAACCCATGCGACACATATGATTTAGCTTCAAATAGTTGCGATATAAGTGATATAGCTTCAAATGCAGGCGAAACGAACGAGTTAGCTTCAAATACATGCGAAATACATGATTTAGCTGCAAATCAATGCGATGTAGAAGGTTTAGCTTCAAACCCATTCGATACACCAGATTTTGCTGCACACCAAGCCGATGTAGATGGTTCAGTTTCAAATCCATACGACACATATGATTTAGCTTCAAATACTTCCGATATAGGTGATATAGCTTCAAAAGCTGGAGGAACAAAAGAGGTAGCTTCAATTTCATGCGAAACAAATGATTTAGCTTCAAATCAATGCGAAGTAGAAGGTTTAGCTTCAAATCCACGCGAAACCAATGATTTTGCTTCATATACTTGCTATGTAAGTGATATAGCTTCAAATGCAGACCTATCAAACTTGTTAGCTTGTAAATCCATGCGATACACATGATTTAGCTTCCAATAAATGCGAAGTAAAAGGCTTAGCTTCAAATCCATGCGAAACGAAAGATTTAGCTTCAAATACTTGCGAATATAAGTGACATAGCTGCAAACGCAGGCGAAACAAATGAGTTAGCTACAGATCCATGCGATACAAATGATTTAGCATTACATACTTGCGATATAAGTGATATTGCTTCAAATGCAGTCGAACCAATCGAGATAACTTCAAATCCATGCGAAAGAAATGATTTTTCTTCAAATACTTGCGATACAAGTGATATAGCTTCATATGCAGGCGAAACGAACGAGTTGGCTTCATATCCATGCGAAACACATGATTTAGCTTCAAATCAAAGCTATGTAGAAGGCTTAGCTTCAAATACATGCGGATCAAATGATTTAGCTTCAAATTCTTTCGTTATAAATGATATAGCTTCAAATGCAGGCGAAACAAACGAGTTTGCTTCTAATCCATGCGAAACTCACGATTTAGCTTCAAATCAATGCGAACTAGATGTCTTAGGTTCAAATACATGCGAAACGAATGATATAGCTTCAGATACTTGCGATATAAGTGATGTAGCTTCAAATGCAGGAGAAACGGACGAGTTAGTTTCAAATCCATGCGAAACACATGATTTAGATGCAAATCAATGCAATGTAGACGGTTTAGCTTCAAATCTATGCGAAACATGTGATTTAACTTCATATACTTGCGATATAAGTGATATAGCTTCAAACGCAGACGAAACCAACGAGTTAGCTGCAAATCCAAGCAAAACACATGATTTAGCTTCAAATGCAGGCGAAACATACGTGTTAGCTTCAATTCCATGCGAATCATATGATTTAGCTTCAAATCAATGCGACGTAGAAGGCTTGGGTTCAAATCCAAGTGAAACAAATGGTTTGGCTTCAAATACTTGTGATATACATGAATCAGTTTCAACTGCAGCCGAAACAAACGAGTTAGCTCCAAATCCAAGCGAAACACATGATATCGCTTTAAATCAATGCGAAATAAAAGGCTTAGCTTCAAATACATGCGAAACAAATGATTTAGGTTCAAATACTTGCGACATAAGTGATATAGATTCAACTGCAGGCGAAAAAACGAGATAGGTGCAAATCCATGCGAAACAAATGATTTTTCTTCAAATAATTGCGATATACGTGATACAGCTTTAAATGCAGGAGAAACAAACGAGTTAGCTCCAAACCATGCGAAACAAATGATATAGCTTCAGATACTTGCGGATGAAATAAAATAGCTACAAATGCAGGAGGAACAAACGAATTAGCTTCATATCCATGCGATACACATGATTTAGCTTCTAATGAATGCGAAGTAGAAGGCGTAGCTTCACATCCAAGCGAAACACATGATTTAGCTTCAAATCAGTGCGAAGTAGAAGGCTTACCTTCAAATCCATGCGAATCAAATGGTTCGGCTTGAAATACTTGTGAAATACATGATTAAACTTCAACTGCATGCGAAGCAAACGAGTTAGCTACAAATCCATGCGAAACACATGATTTTTATTCAAATTCATGCGAAACACATGGTTTAGCTTCATATTCTTGCGAAACAAATGGGTTAGATTCAGATACTTGTGATAAACATGATTTAGCTTCAACTGCATGCGAAACAAACGAGTTGGCTTCAAATCCAAGGGAAACACATGATTTAGCTTCAATTCAATGCAAAGTAGAAGGCTTAGCTTGTCATCCAAGCGAAACACATGATTTAGCTTCAAATCAGTGCGAAGTAGAAGGCTTACCTTCAAATCCATGCGAATCAAATGTTTCGGCTTCAAATACTTGTGAAATACATGATTAAACTTCAACTGCATGCGAAGGAAACGATTTAGCTACAAATCCATGCGAAACAAATGATTTTTAGTTTCAAATCAATTCCTAGCAGAAGGATTAGCTTCAAATCCATGCAAAATAAACGAGATAGATACAAATCCGTGAGAAACACATTATTTAGCTTCAAATCAATGCGAAGTAGACGGCTTAGCTTCAAATACATGCGACACATATGATTTAGCGTCAAATACTGGCGATATAAGTGATATAGCTTCAAAAGCAGGAGGAACAAACGGGTTAGCTTCAATTCCATGAGAAACAAATGGTTTAGCTTCCAATTAATGCGAAGTAGAAGGCTTAGCTTCAAATCCATGCGATACAAATGGTTTAGCATCAATTACTTGTGATATACATTATTTAGATTTAACTGCATGCGCAACGAACGAGTTACCTTCAAATCCATGCGAAACACATGATTTACCTTCAAATCAATGCGATGTATAAGGTTTAGCTTCAAATCCATGCAAAACACGTGATTTAGCTTCCAATTAATGCGAAGTAGAAGGTTTAGCTTCACATCCATGCGAAACAAATGGTTTAGCTTCAAATACTTGTGATATACATGACTTTGCATCAACTGCATGCGGAACAAACGAGTTAGCTTCAACTCCATGCGAAACACACGATTTAGCTTCAAATCAATGTGATGTAGAACGTTTAGCTTCAAAATCCATGCGAAACACATGATATAGCAGCAATTCAATGCGATGTAGAAGGTTTAGCTTCAAATCCATGCGCAACAAATGGTTTAGCTTCAAATACTTGTGATATACATGACTTAGCATCAACTGCATGCGGAACAAACGAGTTAGCTTTAAATCCAAGCGAAGTAGAAGGCTTGACTTCAAATCCATGCGAAACGAATGATTTAGCTTCAAATACTTGCCTTATAAATGAAATTGCTTCAAATGCATGCGAAACAAATGAGTTAGCATCAAATCCATGCAAAACACATGATTAAGCTTCAAATGCATGCGAAACACATGATTTAGGTTCCAAATAGTGAGGTATACGTGGATTAGCATCAAATCCATGCGAAACACATGATTTAGCTTCTAATGAGTGCGAAGTAGAAGACTTACCTTCAAAGACATGCGAAACAAATAATTTAGCTTCAGATACTTGCGATGTAAGTGATGTAGCTTTAAATGCTGGCGAAACAAATGAGTTAGCTTCATTCCATGCAAAACACATGATTTAGCTTCAAATCAATGCGAAGTAGAAGGCTAAGCTTCAAATCCAAACGAATCAAATGGTTCAGCTTCAAATACTTGTGATATACATGATTTCGTTTCAACTGCATGTGAAACAAACGTGTTAGCTTCAAATCCAAGCGAAACAGATGATTTAGCTTCAAATCAATGCCAAGTAGAAGCCTTAGCTTCAAATCCATGCGAAACGAATGATTTAGCATCAAATACTTGCGAATATAAGTGATATAGCTACAAATGCAGACGAATCAAACGAGTTAGCTTCAAAATCCATGCGATACACATGATTTAGCTTCAAATCAATGCGATATAGAAGGTTTAGCTTCAAATCTGAGCGAAACAAATGATTCAGCTTCAAATTCTCTCGATATTAGTGATATAGCTTCAAATGCAGACGAAACACACATCTGGCTTCAAATCCATGCGAAACAAATGATTTAGTTTCAAGTCAATTCTTAGTAGAAGGATTAGCTTCAAATCCATGCGAAACAAATGATTTAGCTTCAAACACTTGGGATATAAGTGATATAGTTTCAAATGTAGACGAATCAAACGAGTTAGCTTCAAAATCCATGCGATACACATGATTTAGTTTCAAATCAATGCGAAGTAGAAGGCTTAGCTTCAAATACATTAGAAACAATTGATTTAGCTTCAGATACTTGCGATATAAGTGATATAGCTTCAAATGTAGGGGAAACAAACGAGTGAGCTTCAAATCCATGCAAAACACTTGATTTAGCTTCAAATCAAAGTGAAGTAGAAGATTTAGCTTCAAATCCATGAGAAACAAATGAATTAGCTTCAGATACTTGCCTTATAAATGATATAGCTTCAACTACATGCGAAACAAGCGAGTTAGCTTCAAAACCACGCGGATCTTATGATTTAGCTTCAAATCAATGCGAAGTAGAAGACTTAAGTTCAAATCCATGCAAATCAAATTGTTTAGCTTCAAATACATGTGAAATACATGATTTAGCTTCGACTGCATGCGAAACAAACGAGTTAGCTTCAAATCCAAGCCGAACACATGATGTAGCTTCAAATCAATGCGAAGTAGATGTCTTAGCATCAAATCCATGCGAAACACATGATTTAGCTTCTAATGAGTGCGAAGTAGAAGGCTTAGCTTCAAATCCAAGCGAATCAAATGGTTCAGCTTCAAATACTTGTGATATACATGATTTCGTTTTAACTGCATGTGAAACAAACGTGTTAGCTTCAAATCCGAGCCAAACAGATGATTTAGCTTCAAATCAATGCCAAGTAGAAGCCTTAGCTTCAAATCCATGCGAAACGAATGATTTAGCATCAAATACTTGCGAATATAAGTGATATAGCTTCAAATGCGGGCGAAACAAACGAGTTAGTTTCAATATCCAAGAGAAACACATGATTCAGCTTCAAATCAATGCGATATAGAAGGTTTAGCTTCAAATCTGAGCGAAACAAATGATTTAGCTTCAAACACTTGGGATATAAGTGATATAGCTTCATATGTAGACCAATCAAACGACTAAGCTTCAAAATCCATGCGATACACATGATTTAGCTTCAAATACTTGCGATATAAGTGATGTAGATTCAACTGCAGGCGAAACAAACGAAATAGCTTCAAATCCATGCGAAACACACGATTTAGCTTCAAATCAATACGAAGTAGAAGACTTAGCTTCAAATCCATGCGAAACAAATGGTTTGGCTTCAAATACTTGTGATATACATGAATCAGCTTGAACTGCATGAGAAACAAACGAGTTAGCTTCAAATCCAAGCGAAACACATGATTTAGCTTCATATCAATGCGAAGTTGAAGGCTTAGCTTCAACTCCATGCAAAATAAATGAGTAACTTTCAAATACTTGCGATGTAAAAGATATAGCTTCAAATGCTGGCGAAACAATCGATTTGAGAAGCACGTTATTTAGCTTCAAATTCATGCGAATCAAATGATTTATCTTCAAATACTTGGGATATAAATGATATTGCTTTAAATACAGGCAAAACAAACGAGTCTGCTTCAAATCCATGCGAAACAAATGATTTAGCTTCAAATACTTGCGACATAAGTGATATAGCTTCAAATGCAGACGAATCAAACGAGTTAGCTTCAAAATCCATGCGATACACATGATTTAGCTACAAATCAATGCGAAACTCATGATTTAGCTTCAAATCAATGCGAAGTAGAAGGCTAAGCTTCAAATCGAAGCGAATCAAATGGTTCAGCTTCAAATACTTGTGATATACATGATTTCGTTTCAACTGCATGTGAAACAAACGTGTTAGCTTCAAATCCAAGCGAAACAGATGATTTAGCTTCAAATCAATGCCAAGTAGAAGCCTTAGCTTCAAATCCATGCGAAACGAATGATTTAGCATCAAATACTTGCGAATATAAGTGATATAGCTTCAAATGCGGGCGAAACAAACGAGTTAGTTTCAATATCCAAGAGAAACACATGATTTAGCTTCAAATCAATACGAAGTAGAAGACTTAGCTTCAAATCCATGCGAAACAAATGGTTTGGCTTCAAATACTTGTGATATACATGAATCAGCTTGAACTGCATGAGAAACAAACGAGTTAGCTTCAAATCCAAGCGAAACACATGATTTAGCTTCATATCAATGCGAAGTTGAAGGCTTAGCTTCAACTCCATGCAAAATAAATGAGTAACTTTCAAATACTTGCGATGTAAAAGATATAGCTTCAAATGCTGGCGAAACAATCGATTTGAGAAGCACGTTATTTAGCTTCAAATTCATGCGAATCAAATGATTTATCTTCAAATACTTGGGATATAAATGATATTGCTTTAAATACAGGCAAAACAAACGAGTCTGCTTCAAATTCATGCGAAACAAATGATTTAGCTTCAAACACTTGGGATATAAGTGATATAGCTTCAAATGTAGACGAATCAAACGAGTTAGCTTCAAAATCCATGCGATACACATGATTTAGCTTCAAATCAATGCGAAGTAGAAGGATTAGCTTCAAATCCATGCGGAACAAACGATTCAGCTTCAAATCAATGCGAACTAGATGTCTTAGCATCAAATCCATGCGAAACACATGATTTAGCTTCTAATGAGTGCGAAGTAGAAGACTTACCTTCAAAGACATGCGAAACAAATAATTTAGCTTCAGATACTTGCGATGTAAGTGATGTAGCTTTAAATGCTGGCGAAACAAATGAGTTAGCTTCATTCCATGCAAAACACATGATTTAGCTTCAAATCAATGCGAAGTAGAAGGCTAAGCTTCAAATCCAAACGAATCAAATGGTTCAGCTTCAAATACTTGTGATATACATGATTTCGTTTCAACTGCATGTAAAACAAACGTGTTAGCTTCAAATCCAAGCGAAACAGATGATTTAGCTTCAAATCAATGCGATGTAGAAGGCTTAGCTTCAAATCCATGCGAAACAAATGATTTAGCTGCAAATACTTGCGACATAAGAGATATAGCTACAAATGCAGACGAATCAAACGAGTTAGCTTCAAAATCCGTGCGATACACATGATTTAGCTTCAAATCAATGCGAAACTCATGATTTAGCTTCAAATCAATGCGAACTAGATGTCATAGCTTCAAAACCATGCGAAACAAATGATTTAGATTCAAATCAATGCGAAGTAGAAGGATTATCTACAAATCCATGCGAAACGAAAGATTTAGCTTTTAATACTTGCGAATAGAAGTGATACAGCTTCAAATGCGGGCGAAACAAACGAGTTAGTTTCATATCCAAGGGAAACACATGATTTAGCTTCAAATCAATGCGATATAGAAGATTTAGCTTCAAATCTGAGCGAAACAAATGATTCAGCTTCAAATTCTCTCGATATTAGTGATATAGCTTCAAATGCAGACGAAACACACCTCTGGCTTCAAATCCATGCGAAACAAATGATTTAGTTTCAAGTCAATTCTTAGTAGAAGGATTAGCTTCAAATCCATGCGAAACAAATGATTTAGCTTCAAACACTTGGGATATAAGTGATATAGTTTCAAATGTAGACGAATCAAACGAGTTAGCTTCAAAATCCATGCGATACACATGATTTAGTTTCAAATCAATGCGAAGTAGAAGGCTTAGCTTTAAATACATTAGAAACAATTGATTTAGCTTCAGATACTTGCGATATAAGTGATATAGCTTCAAATGTAGGGGAAACAAACGAGTGAGCTTCAAATCCATGCAAAACACTTGATTTAGCTTCAAATCAAAGTGAAGTAGAAGATTTAGCTTCAAATCCATGAGAAACAAATGAATTAGCTTCAGATACTTGCCTTATAAATGATATAGCTTCAACTGCATGCGAAACAAGCGAGTTAGCTTCAAAACCACGCGGGTCTTATGATTTAGCTTCAAATCAATGCGAAGTAGAAGACTTAAGTTCAAATCCATGCAAATCAAATTGTTTAGCTTCAAATACATGTGAAATACATGATTTAGCTTCGACTGCATGCGAAACAAACGAGTTAGCTTCAAATCCAAGCCGAACACATGATGTAGCTTCAAATCAATGCGAAGTAGATGTCTTAGCATCAAATCCATGCAAAACACATGATTTAGCTTCAAATCAATGAGAAGTAGAAGGCTAAGCTTCAAATCCGAGCGAATCAAATGGTTCAGCTTCAAATACTTCTGATATACATGATTTCGTTTTAACTGCATGTGAAACAAACGTGTTAGCTTCAAATCCAAGCGAAACAGATGATTTAGCTTCAAATCAATGCCAAGTTGAAGCCTTAGCTTCAAATCCATGCGAAACGAACGATTTAGCATCAAATACTTGCGAATATAATTGATATAGCTTCAAATGCGGGCGAAACAAACGAGTTAGTTTCAATATCCAAGAGAAACACATGATTCAGCTTCAAATCAATGCGATATAGAAGGTTTAGCTTCAAATCTGAGCGAAACAAATGATTTAGCTTCAAACACTTGGGATATAAGTGATATAGCTTCAAATGTAGACCAATCAAACGACTAAGCTTCAAAATCCATGCGATACACATGATTTAGCTTCAAATACTTGCGATATAAGTGATGTAGATTCAACTGCAGGCGAAACAAACGAAATAGCTTCAAATCCATGCGAAACACACGATTTAGCTTCAAATCAATACGAAGTAGAAGACTTAGCTTCAAATCCATGCGAAACAAATGGTTTGGCTTCAAATACTTGTGATATACATGAATCAGCTTGAACTGCATGAGAAACAAACGAGTTAGCTTCAAATCCAAGCGAAACACATGATTTAGCTTCATATCAATGCGAAGTTGAAGGCTTAGCTTCAACTCCATGCAAAATAAATGAGTAACTTTCAAATACTTGCGATGTAAAAGATATAGCTTCAAATGCTGGCGAAACAATCGATTTGAGAAGCACGTTATTTAGCTTCAAATTCATGCGAATCAAATGATTTATCTTCAAATACTTGGGATATAAATGATATTGCTTTAAATACAGGCAAAACAAACGAGTCTGCTTCAAATCCATGCGAAACAAATGATTTAGCTTCAAATACTTGCGACATAAGTGATATAGCTTCAAATGCAGACGAATCAAACGAGTTAGCTTCAAAATCCATGCGATACACATGATTTAGCTACAAATCAATGCGAAACTCATGATTTAGCTTCAAATCAATGCGAACTAGATGTCATAGCTTCAAAACCATGCGAAACAAATGATTTAGATTCAAATCAATGCGAAGTAGAAGGGTTATCTACAAATCCATGCGAAACGAAAGCTTTAGCTTTAAATACTTGCGAATAGAAGTGATACAGCTTCAAATGCGGGCGAAACAAACGAGTTAGTTTCATATCCAAGGGAAACACATGATTTAGCTTCAAATCAATGCGATATAGAGAAGGTTTAGCTTCAAATCTGAGCGAAACAAATGATTCAGCTTCAAATTCTCTCGATATTAGTGATATAGCTTCAAATGCAGACGAAACACACGACTGGCTTCAAATCCATGCGAAACAAATGATTTAGTTTCAAGTCAATTCTTAGTAGAAGGATTAGCTTCAAATCCATGCGAAACAAATGATTTAGCTTCAAACACTTGGGATATAAGTGATATCGCTTCAAATGTAGACGAATCAAACGAGTTAGCTTCAAAATCCATGCGATACACATGATTTAGCTTCAAATCAATGCGAAGTAGAAGGATTAGCTTCAAATCAATGCGGAACAAACGATTGTGCTTCAAACACTTCGGCTATATGTGAAATAGCTTCAGCTGCTTGCGAAACAAACGAGTTAGTTTCAAATCCGCGAAACACATGATTTAGCTTCAAATCAATGCGAAGTAGAAGGCTTATCTTCAAATCCACGCGATACAAATCGTTTAGCTTCAAATACTTGTGATATACATGATTTAGCTTCAGCTGCATTCGAAACAGACGAGTTAGCTTAGAATCCACGCGAAAAAATTATTTAGTTTCAAAAGAATGCGAATTAGAAGGATTAGCTACAAATCCATGCGAAACTAATGATTTAGCTTCAAATGCAGGCGAATCAAACGAGTTAGCTTCAAATCCATGCGAAACAAATGATTTAGTTTCAAGTCAATTCTTAGTAGAAGGATTAGCTTCAAATCCATGCGAAACAAATGATTTAGCTTCAAATTCTCTCGATATTAGTGATATAGCTTCAAATGCAGACGAAACACACCTCTGGCTTCAAATCCATGCGAAACAAATGATTTAGTTTCAAGTCAATTCTTAGTAGAAGGATTAGCTTCAAATCCATGCGAAACAAATGATTTAGCTTCAAACACTTGCGACATAAGTGATATAGCTTCAAATGCAGACGAATCAAACGAGTTAGCTTCAAAATCCAAGCGATACACATGATTTAGCTTCAAATCAATGCGAAACTCATGATTTAGCTTCAAATCAATGCGAACTAGATGTCTTAGCATCAAATCCATGCGAAACACATGATTTAGCTTCTAATGAGTGCGAAGTAGAAGGCTTAGCTTCAAAGCGATGCGAAACAAATAATTTAGCTTCAGATATTTGCGATATAAGTGATGTAGCTTTAAATGCTGGCGAAACAAATGAGTTAGCTTCAAATCCATGCAAAACACATGATTTAGCTTCAAATCAATGCGAAGTAGAAGGCTAAGCTTCAAATCCAAACGAATCAAATGGTTCAGCTTCAAATACTTGTGATATACATGATTTCGTTTCAACTGCATGTGAAACAAACGTGTTAGCTTCAAATCCAAGCGAAACAGATGATTTAGCTTCAAACACTTGGGATATAAGTGATATAGCTTCAAATGTAGACGAATCAAACGAGTTAGCTTCAAAATCCATGCGATACACATGATTTAGCTTCAAATCAATGCGAAGTAGAAGGCTTATCTTCAAATCCACGCGATACAAATCGTTTAGCTTCAAATACTTGTGATATACATGATTTAGCTTCAGCTGCATTCGAAACAGACCAGTTAGCTTAGAATCCACGCGAAAAAATTATTTAGCTTCAAAAGAATGCGAATTAGAAGGATTAGCTACAAATCCATGCGAAGCTAATGATTTAGCTTCAAATGCAGGCGAATCAAACGAGTTAGCTTCAAATCCATGCGAAACAAATGATTTAGTTTCAAGTCAATTCTTAGTAGAAGGATTAGCTTCAAATCCATGCGAAACAAATGATTTAGCTTCAAACACTTGCGACATAAGTGATATAGCTTCAAATGCAGACGAATCAAACGAGTTAGCTTCAAAATCCAAGCGATACACATGATTTAGCTTCAAATCAATGCGAAACTCATGATTTAGCTTCAAATCAATGCGAACTAGATGTCTTAGCATCAAATCCATGCGAAACACATGATTTAGCTTCTAATGAGTGCGAAGTAGAAGGCTTAGCATCAAAGCGATGCGAAACAAATAATTTAGCTTCAGATACTTGCGATATAAGTGATGTAGCTTTAAATGCTGGCGAAACAAATGAGTTAGCTTCAAATCCATGCAAAACACATGATTTAGCTTCAAATCAATGCGAAGTAGAAGGCTAAGCTTCAAATCCAAACGAATCAAATGGTTCAGCTTCAAATACTTGTGATATACATGATTTCGTTTCAACTGCATGTGAAACAAACGTGTTAGCTTCAAATCCAAGCGAAACAGATGATTTAGCTTCAAATCAATGCCAAGTAGAAGCCTTAGCTTCAAATCCATGCGAAACGAATGATTTAGCATCAAATACTTGCGAATATAAGTGATATAGCTTCAAATGCGGGCGAAACAAACGAGTTAGTTTCAATATCCAAGAGAAACACATGATTTAGCTTCAAATCAATGCGAACTAGATGTCTTAGCATCAAATCCATGCGAAACACATGATTTAGCTTCTAATGAGTGCGAAGTAGAAGGCTTACCTTCAAAGACATGCGAAACAAATAATTTAGCTTCAGATACTTGCGATATAAGTGATGTAGCTTTAAATGCTGGCGAAACAAATGAGTTAGCTTCAAATCCATGCAAAACACATGATTTAGCTTCAAATCAATGCGAAGTAGAAGGCTAAGCTTCAAATCCAAACGAATCAAATGGTTCAGCTTCAAATACTTGTGATATACATGATTTCGTTTCAACTGCATGTGAAACAAACGTGTTAGCTTCAAATCCAAGCGAAATAGATGATTTAGCTTCAAACACTTGGGATATAAGTGATATAGCTTCAAATGTAGACGAATCAAACGAGTTAGCTTCAAAATCCATGCGATACACATGATTTAGCTTCAAATCAATGCGAAGTAGAAGGATTAGCTTCAAATCCATGCGGAACAAACGATTGTGCTTCAAACACTTCGGCTATATGTGAAATAGCTTCAGCTGCTTGCGAAACAAACGAGTTAGCTTCAAATCCGCGAAACACATGATTTAGCTTCAAATCAATGCGAAGTAGAAGGCTTATCTTCAAATCCACGCGATTCAAATCGTTTAGCTTCAAATACTTGTGATATACATGATTTAGCTTCAGCTGCATTCGAAACAGACGAGTTAGCTTAGAATCCACGCGAAAAAATTATTTAGCTTCAAAAGAATGCGAATTAGAAGGATTAGCTACAAATCCATGCGAAACTAATGATTTAGCTTCAAATGCAGGCGAATCAAACGAGTTAGCTTCAAATCCATGCGAAACAAATGATTTAGTTTCAAGTCAATTCTTAGTAGAAGGATTAGCTTCAAATCCATGCGAAACAAATGATTTAGCTTCAAACACTTGCGACATAAGTGATATAGCTTCAAATGCAGACGAATCAAACGAGTTAGCTTCAAAATCCATGCGATACACATGATTTAGCTTCAAATCAATGCGAAACTCATGATTTAGCTTCAAATCAATGCGAACTAGATGTCTTAGCATTAAATCCATGCGAAACACATGATTTAGCTTCTAATGAGTGCGAAGTAGAAGGCTTAGCTTCAAAGCGATGCGAAACAAATAATTTAGCTTCAGATACTTGCGATATAAGTGATGTAGCTTTAAATGCTTGCGAAACAAATGAGTTAGCTTCAAATCCATGCAAAACACATGATTTAGCTTCAAACACTTGCGACATAAGTGATATAGCTTCAAATGCAGACGAATCAAACGAGTTAGCTTCAAAATCCATGCGATACACATGATTTAGCTTCAAATCAATGCGAAACTCATGATTTAGCTTCAAATCAATGCGAACTAGATGTCTTAGCATTAAATCCATGCGAAACACATGATTTAGCTTCTAATGAGTGCGAAGTAGAAGGCTTAGCTTCAAAGCGATGCGAAACAAATAATTTAGCTTCAGATACTTGCGATATAAGTGATGTAGCTTTAAATGCTTGCGAAACAAATGAGTTAGCTTCAAATCCATGCGAAACAAATGATTTAGCTTCAAACACTTGGGATATAAGTGATATAGTTTCAAATGTAGACGAATCAAACGAGTTAGCTTCAAAATCCATGCTATACACATGATTTAGTTACAAATCAATGCGAAGTAGAAGGCTTTGCTTCAAATACATTAGAAACAATTGATTTAGCTTCAGATACTTGCGATATAAATGATATAGCTTCAGATGCAGGGGAAACAAACGAGTGAGTTTCAAATCCATGCAAAACACTTGATTTAGCTTCAAATCAAAGTGAAGTAGAAGATTTAGCTTCAAATCCATGAGAAACAAATGAATTAGCTTCAGACACTTGCCTTATAAATGATATAGCTTCAACTGCATGCGAAACAAGCGAGTTAGCTTCAAATCCACGCGGGTCTTATGATTTAGCTTCAAATCAATGCGAAGTAGAAGACTTAAGTTCAAATCCATGCAAATCAAATTGTTTAGTTTCAAATACATGTGAAATACATGATTTAGCTTCGACTGCATGCGAAACAAACGAGTTAGCTTCAAATCCAAGCCGAACACATGATGTAGCTTCAAATCAATGCGAAGTAGATGTCTTAGCATCAAACCCATGCGAAACACATGATTTAGCTTCTAATGAGTGCGAAGTAGAAGGCTTAGCTTCAAAGCCATGCGAAACAAATAATTTAGCTTCAGATACTTGCGATAAAAGTGATGTAGCTTCAAATGCAGGAGAAACAAACGAGTTAGCTCCAAAACCATGCGAAACAAATGATTTAGCATAAAATCACTGCGAAGTGGAAGGCTTAGCTTCAAATCCATGTGGCAAAAATGATTTTGCTTCAATTACTTGCGATATAAATGATATAGCTTCAAATGCAGGCGATACAAACGAGTTAGCTTCTAGTCCATGCGAAACTCATGACTTAGCGTCAAATCAATGCGAAGTAGAAGGTTTAGCTTCAAATCCGTGCGAAACAACTGGTTTGGTTTCAAATACTTGTGGTATACGTTATTTAGATTTAACTGCATGCGCAACGAACGAGTTAGCTTCAAATCCATGCGAAACACATGATTTAGCTGAAAATCAATGCGATGTTGAAGGTTTAGCTACAAATCCATGTGAAACACATGATTTATCTTCTAATCAATGCGAAGTAGAAGGCTTATCTTCAAATCCACGCGGAAGAAATGGTTTAGCCTTAACTATTTGTGATAAACATGATTTAGATTCAACTGCATGCGGAACAAACGAGTTAGCTTCAAAACCCATGCGAAACACATGATGTATCTTCAAATTCATGCGAAACACATGGTTTAGCATCAAATTCATGCGAAACAAATGATTTAGGTTCAGATACTTGTGATAAACATGATTTAGATTCAACTGCGTGCGAAACAAACTAGTTAGCTTCAAATCCATGCAAAACACATGATTTAGCTTCAAATCAATGCGAAGTAGAAGGCTAAGCTTCAAATCCATGCGAAACAAACGAGTAAGATACAAATCCGTGCGAAACACATTATTTAGCTTCAAATCAATGCGAAGTAGACGAGTTAGCTTCAAATGCATGCGGAATAAATGATTTAGCTTCTAATACTTATGATATACATGATTTAGCTTCAACTGCATGCGAAACAAACGAAATAGCTTCAAATCCATGCAAAACACATGATTTAGCTTCAAGTTAATGCGATGTAGACGGTTTAGTTTCAAAACCATGCGAAACAAATGGTATAGCTTCAGGTACTTGCGGTATAAATAAAATAGCTACAAATGCAGTAGGGACAAACGAGTTAGCTTCTTATCCATGCGATACACATGATTTAGCTTCAAATCAATGCGAAGTAGAAGGCTTAGCTTCAAATACATGAGAAACGAAAGATTTAGTTTCAAATACTTGCGAATATGAGGGATACAGCTTCAAATGCAGGTGTAACAAACGAGTTAGCCTCAAATCCATGCAAAATACATGATTTAGCTTCAAATCAATGCGAAGTAAAAGGCTTAGCTTCAAATACATGCGAAACAGATGATTTAGGTTCAGATCCTTGCTATGTAAGTGATACAGCTTAAAATGCAGGAGAAACAAACTACTTAGATCCAAATCCATGCGAAAAACATGATTTAGCTTCATATCATTGCGAAGTAGAAGACTTAGTTTCAAATCTATGCGACACAAATGAATTGGATTCAAATCACTGCGAAGTAGAAGGCTTAGCTTCAAATCCATGCGAATCAAATGGTTTAGCTTCAAATACTTGTGAGTAACATGATTTAGCTCCAACTGCATGCGAATCAAAAGAGTTAGCTTCAAATCCATGCGAATCATATGATTTAGTTTCAAATCAATGCGAAGTAGAAAGCTTGGCTTCAAATCCATTCGAAACACAATATTTAGCTTCAAATCAACGCGAAACACATGGTATAGCTTCGTAATCTTGCGAAACAAATGCGTTAGCTTCAGATACTTGTGATAAACATGATTTAGATTCAACTGCATGCGAAACAAACGAGTCAGCTTCAAATCCATGCGATAAACATGATTAAGCTTTAAATCAATGCGAACTAGAAGGCTTAACTTCAAATCCAAGCGAAGCACATGATCTAGCTTCAAATCAATTCGAAGTATAAGGCTTAGATCCAAATCCAAGCGAATAAAATGATTTTTCTTCAAATAATTGCGATATACGTGATATAGCTTCAAATGCAGGCGAAACAAACGAGATAGCTTCAAATCCAAGCGACACAAATGATTTAGCTTCAGATACTTGCGATATAAGTGATATAGCTTCAAATGCAGACGAAGCAAACGAGTTAGCATCAAATCCATGCGAAACACATGATTTAGCTACAAATCAATGCGATGTAGAAGGTTTAGCTTCAAATCTATGCAAAACAAAAGATATAGCACAGGAACTTGCGATATAAGTGATATAGCTTCAAATGTAGGGGAAGCAAACGAGTTAGCTTCAAAACTATGCGAAACAAATGATTTAGCTTCAAATCACTGCGAAGTAGAAGGCTTAGCTTCAAATCCATGCGAAACAAACAATTTAGCTTCAAATACTTGCGATATAAGTGATATAGATTCAACTGCAGGCGAAAAAAACGAGACAGATTCATATCCATGCGAAACAAATGATTTTTCTTCATATAATTGCGATATACGTGATATAGCTTCAAATGCAGGAGAAACAAACGAGTTAGCTTCAAATCCATGAGAAACACATGATTTAGTTTAAAATCACTGCGAAGTAGAAGGCTTAGCTTCAAATCCATGTGGCAAAGATGATTTTGCTTCAATTACTTGCGATATAAATGATATAGCTTCTAATGCAGGCGAAACAAACGAGTTAGCTTCTAGTCCATGCGATACTCATGACTTAGCTTCAAATCAATGCGAAGTAGAAGGTTTAGCTTCAAATCCGTGCGAAGCAAATGATTTTGCTTCTAATACTTGCGATATATGTGATATAGCTTCAAATGCAGGCGAAACAAAGGAGTTAACTTCAAACCCGTGCGAAACACATGAATCAGCTTCAGATCCGTGCGAAACATATGATTTGGCTTCAAATCAATGCGAAGTAGAAGGTTTAGCATAAAATCCATGCGACACAAATGATTTAGCTTCAAATCAATGCGATGTAGAAGGTTTAGCTTCAAATCCAAGCGAAACAAATGATTTATCTTCAAACACTTCGGATATAAGTGATATAGCTTCAAATGCAGACGAATCAAACGAGTTAGCTTCAAAATCCATGCGATATACATGATTTAGCTTCAAATCAATGCGAAGTAGAAAGATTATCTTCAAATACATGCGACACAAATGATTTAGCTTCAAATACTTCCTATATAAGTGATATAGATTCAAGTGCAGGCGAAACAAACGAGATAGCTTCAAATCCAAGCGACACAAATGATTTAGCTTCAGATACTTGCGATATAAGTGATATAGCTTCAAATGCAGACGAAGCAAACGAGTTAGCATTAAAGCCATGCGAAACACATGATTTAGCTGCAAATTAATGCGATGTAGAAGGATAAGCTTCAAATCCATGCGAAAAAAATGGTTTAGCTACAAATACTTGTGATATATGTTATTAATATTTAACTGCATGCGCAACGAACGAGTTAGCTTCAGATACATGCGAAACGCATGATTTAGCTGCAAATCAATGCGATGTAGAAGGTTTAGCTTCCAATCCATGCGAAACAAATAATTTAGCATCAGATACTTGCTATATAAGTGATATAGCTTCAAATGCAGGGGATACAAACGACTTAGCTTCAGTTCCATGCGAAACACATGATTATATTCAAATCAATGCGAAGTAGAAGGTTTCGCTTCAAATACATGAGAAACAAAAGATTTAGTTTCAAATAAATGCGATGTGGAAGGTTTAGCTTCAAATCCACGCGAAACAAATGGTTTTGATTCAGATACTTGTGATAAACATGACTTAGCTACAACTGCATGTGAAACAAGCGAGGTAGCTTCAAATCCATGCGGATCTTATGATTTAGCTTCAAATCAATGCGAAGTAGAAGGCTTTGGTTCAAATCCATGCGAATCAAATTGTTTAGCTTCAAATACATGTGAAATACATGATTAAGCTTCTACTGCATGCGAAACAAACGAGTTAGCTTCAAATCCATGCAAATGACATGATTAAGCTTCAAATCCATGGGCAACACATAAATTAGGTTCACTGTCATGGTAAACACATGATTTAGCTTAACAAACATGCGAAACAAATGGTTTAGCTTTAAATACTTGTCATATACATGATTTAGCTTCAACTGCATGCGAAACAAACAAGTTAGCTTCAAGTCCATGCGAAAGACATGATTTAGCTTCAAATCAGTGTGAAGTAGAAGGCTTAGCATCAAATCCCATGTGAATCAAATGGTTTAGATTCAACTACTTGTGATATACATGATTTAGCTTCAACTGCATGCGACACAAACGTGTAAGTTTCAAATCCATGCGAAACGCATGACTCAGCTGCAAATCAATGCGAAGTAGAAGGTTTAGCTTCAAATCCATTCGAAAAACATGATTTGTCTACAAATCAATACGATGTAGAAGAATTAGCTTCAAATCCATTCGTAACAATTGATTTAGATCAAATACTTGCGATTTAAGTGATATAGATTCAAATGCAGGCGAAACAAATGATTTAGCTTCAAATACTCTCGATATTAGTAATAACTTCAAATGCAGGCGAAACACACGAGTTGGCTTTAAATCCATGTCGAAACAAATGATTTAGTTTCAAGTCAATTCTTAGTAGAAGGATTAGCTTCAAATCCATGCGAAACAAATGATTTAGTTTCAACTCAATTCTTAGTAGAAGGATTAGCTTCAAATCCATGCGAAACAAATGATTTAGCTTCAAATACTTGCAATATAAATAACGTAGATTCAAATGCAGGCGAAGCAAACGAGTTAGCTTAAAATCCAAGCAAAACACACGATTTAGCTTCCAAACAATGCGAAGTAGGAGGCTTAGCATCAAATCCCATGCGAAGCAACTGGTTTATCTTCAAATACTTGTGATATTCATGATTTAACTTCGACTGCATGCGAAACAAGCGGGTTAGCTTCAAATCCATGCTAAACACATGATTTAACTTCATATCAATGCGAAGTAGAAGACTTAGTTTCAAATCTATGCGACACAAATGAATTGGATTCAAATCAGTGCGAAGTAGAAGGCTTAGATTCAAATCCATGCGAAACAAATGATTTAGCTTCAAACGCTTGGGATATAAGTGATATAGCTTCAAATGTAGACCAATCAAACGACTAAGCTTCAAAATCCATGCGATACACATGATTTAGCTTCAAATACTTGCGATATAAGTGATGTAGATTCAACTGCAGGCGAAACAAACGAAATAGCTTCAAATCCATGCGAAACACACGATTTAGCTTCAAATCAATACGAAGTAGAAGACTTAGCTTCAAATCCATGCGAAACAAATGGTTTGGCTTCAAATTCTTGTGATATACATGAATCAGCTTCAACTGCATGAGAAACAAACGAGTTAGCTTCAAATCCAAGCGAAACACATGATTTAGCTTCATATCAATGCGAAGTTGAAGGCTTAGCTTCAACTCCATGCAACATAAATGAGTAACTTTCAAATACTTGCGATGTAAAAGATATAGCTTCAAATGCTGGCGAAACAATCGATTTGAGAAGCACGTTATTTAGCTTCAAATTCATGCGAATCAAATGAATTAGCTTCAAAACAAAGCTATAAACATGATTTAGCTTCAAATCAATGCGATATAAGTGAAACAGCTTCAAATGCAGACAAAAGAAACGAGTTAGCTTCACATCCGTGCGAAACACATGATTCAGCTTCATATCCAAGGGAAACACATGATTTAGCTTCAAATTAATTCGAAGTAGAAGGCTTAGCTTCAAATCCAAGCGAAACGAATGATTTAGCTTCAAATACTTGCAAATATAAGTAAAATAGCTTCAGATGCAGGCGAAACAAACGAGTTAGCCTCAAATCCATGCAAAATACATGATTTAGCTTCAAATCCATGCGAAGTAGAAGGCTTAGCTTCAAATACATGCGAAACAGATGATTTAGGTTCAGATACTTGCTATATAAGTGATATAGCTTAAAGTGCAGGAGAAACAAACGAGTTAGATCCAAATCCATTCTAGACAAATGATTTAGCTTCAGATCAATGCGAAGTAGAAGGCTTAGCTTCAAATCCATGCGGAACAAATGGTTTTGCTTCAATTACTTGTAACATACATGATTTAGCTTCAACTGCATACGAAACAAACGAGGTAGCTTCAAATCCAAGCGAAACACATGATTTAGCTTCAAATCAACGCGATGTAGAAGTCTTAGCTTTAAATCCATGCAAAACACGTGATGTAGCTAGCAATCAATGCGAAGTAGAAGGCTTAGCTTCAAATCCATGCGAAACAAATGGTTCAGCTTCAAATTCTTGCGATATAAATGATATAGCTTTAAATACGGGCGAAACAAACGAGTTAGCTTCAAATCCAAGGGAAACACGTGATTTAACTTCAACTCAATGCGAAGTAAAAGACTTAGCTTCAAATCAATGCGAAGCCACTGGTTTATCTTCAAATACTTGTGATATTCATGATTTAACTTCGACTGCAGGCGAAACAAACGAGTTAGCTTCATATCCATGCGAAACACATGATTTAGCTTCATATCATTGCGAAGTAGAAGACTTAGTTTCAAATCTATGCGACACAAATGAATTGGATTCAATTCACTGCGAAGTAGAAGGCTTATCTTCAAATCCATGCAAATCAAATGGTTTAGCTTCAAATACTTGTGATTTATATGATTTAGCTCCAACTGCATGCGAATCAAACGAGTTAGCTTCAAATCCATGCGAATCATATGATTTAGTTTCAAATCAATGCGAAGTAGAAAGCTTGACTTCAAATCCAAGTGAAACATATCGTTTGGCTTCAAATACTTGTGATATACATGAATCAGCTTCAACTGAAGCCGAAACAAACGAGTTAGCTCCAAATCCAAGCGAAACACATTATTTCGCTTCAAATCAATGCGAAGTAGAAGGCTTAGCTTCAAATCCATTCGAAACAAATTATTCAGCTTCAAATACTTGCGGTATAAATGAAGTAGCTTCAAATGCAGGCGAAACAAACAAGTTAGATTCAAATCCGTGCGAAACACATTATTTACCTTCAAACCAATGCGAAGTAGACAACATAGCTTCAAATGTATGCGGAATAAATGATTTAGCTTCAAATACTTATGATATACATGATTTAGCTTCAACTGCATGCGAAACAAACGAATTAGCTTCAAATCCATGCAAAACACATGATTTAGCTTCAGGTCAATGCGATGTAGACGGTTTAGCTTCCAAACCATGCGAAACAAATGATATAGCTTCAGATACTTACGGTATAAATAAAATAGCTACAAATGCAGGAGGATGTTAGCTTCCAATTAATGCGTTACACATGATTTAGCTTCTAATCAATGCCAAGTAGAAGGCGTAGCTTCAAATCCAAGCGAAACACATGATTTAACTTCAAATCAGTGCGAAGTAGAAGGCTTACATTCAAATCCATGCGAATCAAATGGTTCGACTTCAAATACTTGTGAAATACTTTATTAAACTTTAACTGCATGCGAAGCAAACGAGTTAGCTAAAAATCCATGTGAAACACATGATTTATATTCAAATTCATGCGAAACACATGGTTTAGCTTCATATTCTTGCGAAACAAATGGGTTAGATTCAGATACTTGTGATAAACATGATTTAGTTCAACTGCATGCGAAACAAACGAGTTAGCTTCAAATCCAAGGGAAACACATGATTTAGCTTCAATGCAATGCAAAGTAGAAGGCTTAGCTTCAAATCCATGCGAATCAAATGGTTTAGCTTCAAATCAGTGCGAAGTAGAAGGCTTAGCTTCAAATCCATTCGAAACACATTATTTAGCTTCAAATCAACGCGAAACACATGGTATAGCTTCGTATTCTTGCGAAACAAATGCGTTAGCTTCAGATACTTGTGATAAACATGATTTAGATTCAACTGCATGCGAAACAAACGAGTCAGCTTCAAATCCATGCGATAAACATGATTAAGCTTTAAATCAATGCGATCTAGAAGGCTTAACTTCAAATCCATGCGAAACACATGATCTAGCTTCAAATCAATTCGAAGTATAAGGCTTAGATTCAAATCCAAGCGAATCAAATGGTTTAGCTTCAAATACTTGTCTTATAAATGAAATTGCTTCAAATGCACGCGAAACAAATGAGTTAGCATCAAATCCATGCAAAACACATGATTAAGCTTCAAATGAATGCGAAACACATGATTTAGGTTCAAATTAGTGGGGAACACGTGGTTTAGAATCAAATCCATGCGAATCAAATGGTTTAGCTTCAAATACTTGTGATTTATATGATTTAGCTCCAACTGCATGCGAATCAAACGAGTTAGCTTCAAATCCATGCGAATCATATGATTTAGTTTCAAATCAATGCGAAGTAGAAAGCTTGACTTCAAATCCAAGTGAAACATATCGTTTGGCTTCAAATACTTATGATATACATGAATCAGCTTCAACTGAAGCCGAAACAAACAAGTTAGCTCCAAATCCAAGCGAAACACATTATTTCGCTTCAAATCAATGCGAAGTAGAAGGCTTAGCTTCAAATCCATTCGAAACAAATTATTCAGCTTCAAATACTTGCGGTATAAATGAAGAAGCTTCAAATGCAGGCGAAACAAACAAGTTAGATACAAATCCGTGCGAAACACATTATTTACCTTCAAACCAATGCGAAGTAGACAACATAGCTTCAAATGTATGCGGAATAAATGATTTAGCTTCAAATACTTATGATATACATGATTTAGCTTCAACTGCATGCGTAACAAACGAATTAGCTTCAAATCCATGCAAAACACATGATTTAGCTTCTGGTCAATGCGATGTAGACGGTTTAGCTTCCAAACCATGCGAAACAAATGATATAGCTTCAGATTCTTACGGTATAAATAAAATAGCTACAAATGCAGGAGGATGTTAGCTTCCAATTAATGCGTTACACATGATTTAGCTTCTAATCAATGCCAAGTAGAAGGCGTAGCTTCAAATCCAAGCGAAACACATGATTTAACTTCAAATCAGTGCGAAGTAGAAGGCTTACATACAAATCCATGCGAATCAAATGGTTCGACTTCAAATACTTGTGAAATACATTATTAAACTTTAACTGCATGCGAAGCAAACGAGTTAGCTAAAAATCCATGTGAAACACATGATTTATATTCAAATTCATGCGAAACACATGGTTTAGCTTCATATTCTTGCGAAACAAATGGGTTAGATTCAGATACTTGTGATAAACATGATTTAGTTCAACTGCATGCGAAACAAACGAGTTAGCTTCAAATCCAAGGGAAACACATGATTTAGCTTCAATGCAATGCAAAGTAGAAGGCTTAGCTTCAAATCCATGCGAATCAAATGGTTTAGCTTCAAATCAGTGCGAAGTAGAAGGCTTAGCTTCAAATCCATTCGAAACACATTATTTAGCTTCAAATCAACGCGAAACACATGGTATAGCTTCGTATTCTTGCGAAACAAATGCGTTAGCTTCAGATACTTGTGATAAACATGATTTAGATTCAACTGCATGCGAAACAAACGAGTCAGCTTCAAATCCATGCGATAAACATGATTAAGCTTTAAATCAATGCGATCTAGAAGGCTTAACTTCAAATCCATGCGAAACACATGATCTAGCTTCAAATCAATTCGAAGTATAAGGCTTAGATTCAAATCCAAGCGAATCAAATGGTTTAGCTTCAAATACTTGTCTTATAAATGAAATTGCTTCAAATGCACGCGAAACAAATGAGTTAGCATCAAATCCATGCAAAACACATGATTAAGCTTCAAATGAATGCGAAACACATGATTTAGGTTCAAATTAGTGGGGAACACGTGGTTTAGAATCAAATCCATGCGAATCAAATGGTTTAGCTTCAAATACTTGTGATTTATATGATTTAGCTCCAACTGCATGCGAATCAAACGAGTTAGCTTCAAATCCATGCGAATCATATGATTTAGTTTCAAATCAATGCGAAGTAGAAAGCTTGACTTCAAATCCAAGTGAAACATATCGTTTGGCTTCAAATACTTATGATATACATGAATCAGCTTCAACTGAAGCCGAAACAAACAAGTTAGCTCCAAATCCAAGCGAAACACATTATTTCGCTTCAAATCAATGCGAAGTAGAAGGCTTAGCTTCAAATCCATTCGAAACAAATTATTCAGCTTCAAATACTTGCGGTATAAATGAAGAAGCTTCAAATGCAGGCGAAACAAACAAGTTAGATACAAATCCGTGCGAAACACATTATTTACCTTCAAACCAATGCGAAGTAGACAACATAGCTTCAAATGTATGCGGAATAAATGATTTAGCTTCAAATACTTATGATATACATGATTTAGCTTCAACTGCATGCGTAACAAACGAATTAGCTTCAAATCCATGCAAAACACATGATTTAGCTTCTGGTCAATGCGATGTAGACGGTTTAGCTTCCAAACCATGCGAAACAAATGATATAGCTTCAGATTCTTACGGTATAAATAAAATAGCTACAAATGCAGGAGGATGTTAGCTTCCAATTAATGCGTTACACATGATTTAGCTTCTAATCAATGCCAAGTAGAAGGCGTAGCTTCAAATCCAAGCGAAACACATGATTTAACTTCAAATCAGTGCGAAGTAGAAGGCTTACATACAAATCCATGCGAATCAAATGGTTCGACTTCAAATACTTGTGAAATACATTATTAAACTTTAACTGCATGCGAAGCAAACGAGTTAGCTAAAAATCCATGTGAAACACATGATTTATATTCAAATTCATGCGAAACACATGGTTTAGCTTCATATTCTTGCGAAACAAATGGGTTAGATTCAGATACTTGTGATAAACATGATTTAGTTCAACTGCATGCGAAACAAACGAGTTAGCTTCAAATCCAAGGGAAACACATGATTTAGCTTCAATGCAATGCAAAGTAGAAGGCTTAGCTTCAAATTCATGCGAATCAAATGGTTTAGCTTCAAATCAGTGCGAAGTAGAAGGCTTAGCTTCAAATCCATTCGAAACACATTATTTAGCTTCAAATCAACGCGAAACACATGGTATAGCTTCGTATTCTTGCGAAACAAATGCGTTAGCTTCAGATACTTGTGATAAACATGATTTAGATTCAACTGCATGCGAAACAAACGAGTCAGCTTCAAATCCATGCGATAAACATGATTAAGCTTTAAATCAATGCGATCTGGAAGGCTTAACTTCAAATCCATGCGAAACACATGATCTATCTTCAAATCAATTCGAAGTATAAGGCTTAGATTCAAATCCAAGCGAATCAAATGGTTTAGCTTCAAATACTTGTCTTATAAATGAAATTGCTTCAAATGCACGCGAAGCAAATGAGTTAGCATCAAATCCATGCAAAACACATGATTAAGCTTCAAATGAATGCGAAACACATGATTTAGGTTCAAATTAGTGGGGAACACGTGGTTTAGAATCAAATACATGCGAAACAAATTGTTTAGCTTCAGATACTTATGATATACATAATTTAGATTCAACTGAATGCGAAACAACCGAGTTAGCTTCAAATCCAAGCGAAACACTTGATTTAGCTTCAAATCAATGCGATGTAGATGGATTAGCTTCAAGTCCATGAGAAACAAATGATTTAGCTTCCGATACTTGCGATATAAATGTTATAGCTTCAAATGCAGGCGATCAAACGTGTTAGCTACAAATCCATGTGAAACACATGAAATCAATGCAATGTAGACGGTTTTGATTCAAATCCATGCGACACAAATGATTTAGCTTCATATGCAGGCGAATCGAACGAGTTAGATTCATATCCATGCGAAACACATGATTTAGATACAAATCAATGCGACGTAGAAGGCTTAGCTTGAAATTCATGCGGAACAAATAATTTAGCTTCAAATACTTTTGATATAAGTGATATAGACTCAACAGCAGGCGAAACAAACGAGTTAGCTTCAAATCCATGCGATATAAATGAAGTAGGTTCAAAAGCAGTAAAAACAAACGAGTTAGCTTCAAATCCAAGCAAAACACATGATTTAGCTTCAAATCAATGCGAAGTAGAAGGCTTATCTTCAAATCCATGCGATACAAATGGTTTAGATTCAAATAATTGTGATATTCATGATTTAGCTGCAGCTGCATTCGAAACAGACGAGTTAGCTTCAAATCCACGCGAAATACATTATTTAGCTTCAAAACAATGCGAATTAGAAAGCTTAGCTTCAAATCCATGCGAAACGAATGATTTAGCTCCAAATACTTGCGAATATAAGGGATACAGATTCAAATGCATGCGAAACAAACGAGTTAGCTTCAAATACTTGCGATATAAGTGAAACAGCTTCAAATGCAGACAAAACAAACGAGTTAGCTTCACATCCGTGCGAAACACATGATTCAGCTTCATATCCAAGGGAAACACATGATTTAGCTTCAAATCAATGCGAAGTAGAAGGCCCATCTTCAAATCCATACGAAACAAATGGTTTAGCTTCGACTACTTGTGATATATATGATTTAGCTTTAACTGCAAGCGAAACAAACGAGTTAGCTTCAGATGCATGCGAAACAGATGATTTAGCTTCAAACCCATGCGATGTAGAATGTTTAGCTTCAAATCCATGCGAAACAAATTATTTAGCTTCAAACACTTGGGATATAGTTGATATAGCTTCAAATGCAGACGAATCGGACGAGTTAGTTTCAAAATCCATGCGATAAACATGATTTAGCTTCAAATCAATTCGAAGTAGAAGGCTTAGCTTCAAATCCAAGCGAAACGAATGATTTAGCTTCAAATACTTGCAAATATAAGTAAAATAGCTTCATATGCAGGCGAAACGAACGAGTTAGCTTCAACTCCATGCGATACACATGTCTTAGCTGCAAATCAATGCGACGTAGAAGGTTCAGCTTCTAATCCATGCAAAACAAACGATTTAGCATCAGATACTTGCGATGTAACTGATATAGCTCCAAATGCATACGAATCAAACGTGTTAGCTGCAAAATCTACGCGATACACATGATTTAGCTTCAAATCAATGCGAAGTAGATGGCTCATCTTCAAATCCATGCGAAACGAATGATTTTGCGTCAAATACATGCGATATAATTGATATAGATTCATATGCAGGCGAATCGAACGAGTTAGCTTCATATCCATGCGAAACACATGATTTAGATGCAAATCAATGCGACGTAGAAGGCTTAGCTTGAAATCCATGCGGAACAACTAATTTAGCTTCAAATACTTTTGATATAAATGATATAGACTCAACAGCAGGCGAAACAAACGAGTTAGCTTCAAATCCATGCGATATAAATGAAGTAGGTTCAAAAGCAGTAAAAACAAACGAGTTAGCTTCATATCCATGCGAAACACATGATTTAGCTTCATATCATTGCGAAGTAGAAGACTTAGTTTCAAATCTATGCGACACAAATGAATTGGATTCAAATCACTGCGAAGTAGAAGGCTTATCTTCAAATCCATGCGAATCAAATGGTTTAGCTTCAAATACTTGTGATTTATATGATTTAGCTCCAACTGCATGCGAATCAAACGAGTTAGCTTCAAATCCATGCGAATCATATGATTTAGTTTCAAATCAATGCGAAGTAGAAAGCTTGACTTCAAATCCAAGTGAAACATATCGTTTGGCTTCAAATACTTATGATATACATGAATCAGCTTCAACTGAAGCCGAAACAAACAAGTTAGCTCCAAATCCAAGCGAAACACATTATTTCGCTTCAAATCAATGCGAAGTAGACGAGTTAGCTTCAAATGCATGCGGAATAAATGATTTAGCTTCTAATACTTATGATATACATGATTTAGCTTCAACTGCATGCGAAACAAACGAAATAGCTTCAAATCCATGCAAAACACATGATTTAGCTTCAAGTTAATGCGATGTAGACGGTTTAGTTTCAAAACCATGCGAAACAAATGGTATAGCTTCAGGTAATTGCGGTATAAATAAAATAGCTACAAATGCAGTAGGGACAAACGAGTTAGCTTCTTATCCATGCGATACACATGATTTAGCTTCAAATCAATGCGAAGTAGAAGGCTTAGCTTCAAATACATGAGAAACGAAAGATTTAGTTTCAAATACTTGCGAATATGAGGGATACAGCTTCAAATGCAGGTGTAACAAACGAGTTAGCCTCAAATCCATGCAAAATACATGATTTAGCTTCAAATCAATGCGAAGTAAAAGGCTTAGCTTCAAATACATGCGAAACAGATGATTTAGGTTCAGATCCTTGCTATGTAAGTGATACAGCTTAAAATGCAGGAGAAACAAACTACTTAGATCCAAATCCATGCGAAAAACATGATTTAGCTTCATATCATTGCGAAGTAGAAGACTTAGTTTCAAATCTATGCGACACAAATGAATTGGATTCAAATCACTGCGAAGTAGAAGGCTTAGCTTCAAATCCATGCGAATCAAATGTTTTAGCTTCAAATACTTGTGAGTAACATGATTTAGCTCCAACTGCATGCGAATCAAAAGAGTTAGCTTCAAATCCATGCGAATCATATGATTTAGTTTCAAATCAATGCGAAGTAGAAAGCTTGGCTTCAAATCCATTCGAAACACAATATTTAGCTTCAAATCAACGCGAAACACATGGTATAGCTTCGTAATCTTGCGAAACAAATGCGTTAGCTTCAGATACTTGTGATAAACATGATTTAGATTCAACTGCATGCGAAACAAACGAGTCAGCTTCAAATCCATGCGATAAACATGATTAAGCTTTAAATCAATGCGAACTAGAAGGCTTAACTTCAAATCCAAGCGAAGCACATGATCTAGCTTCAAATCAATTCGAAGTATAAGGCTTAGATCCAAATCCAAGCGAATAAAATGATTTTTCTTCAAATAATTGCGATATACGTGATATAGCTTCAAATGCAGGCGAAACAAACGAGATAGCTTCAAATCCAAGCGACACAAATGATTTAGCTTCAGATACTTGCGATATAAGTGATATAGCTTCAAATGCAGACGAAGCAAACGAGTTAGCATCAAATCCATGCGAAACACATGATTTAGCTACAAATCAATGCGATGTAGAAGGTTTAGCTTCAAATCTATGCAAAACAAAAGATATAGCACAGGAACTTGCGATATAAGTGATATAGCTTCAAATGTAGGGGAAGCAAACGAGTTAGCTTCAAAACTATGCGAAACAAATGATTTAGCTTCAAATCACTGCGAAGTAGAAGGCTTAGCTTCAAATCCATGCGAAACAAACAATTTAGCTTCAAATACTTGCGATATAAGTGATATAGATTCAACTGCAGGCGAAAAAAACGAGACAGATTCATATCCATGCGAAACAAATGATTTTTCTTCATATAATTGCGATATACGTGATATAGCTTCAAATGCAGGAGAAACAAACGAGTTAGCTTCAAATCCATGAGAAACACATGATTTAGTTTAAAATCACTGCGAAGTAGAAGGCTTAGCTTCAAATCCATGTGGCAAAGATGATTTTGCTTCAATTACTTGCGATATAAATGATATAGCTTCTAATGCAGGCGAAACAAACGAGTTAGCTTCTAGTCCATGCGAAACTCATGACTTAGCTTCAAATCAATGCGAAGTAGAAGGTTTAGCTTCAAATCCGTGCGAAGCAAATGATTTTGCTTCTAATACTTGCGATATATGTGATATAGCTTCAAATGCAGGCGAAACAAAGGAGTTAACTTCAAACCCGTGCGAAACACATGAATCAGCTTCAGATCCGTGCGAAACATATGATTTGGCTTCAAATCAATGCGAAGTAGAAGGTTTAGCATAAAATCCATGCGACACAAATGATTTAGCTTCAAATCAATGCGATGTAGAAGGTTTAGCTTCAAATCCAAGCGAAACAAATGATTTATCTTCAAACACTTCGGATATAAGTGATATAGCTTCAAATGCAGACGAATCAAACGAGTTAGCTTCAAAATCCATGCGATATACATGATTTAGCTTCAAATCAATGCGAAGTAGAAAGATTATCTTCAAATACATGCGACACAAATGATTTAGCTTCAAATACTTCCTATATAAGTGATATAGATTCAAGTGCAGGCGAAACAAACGAGATAGCTTCAAATCCAAGCGACACAAATGATTTAGCTTCAGATACTTGCGATATAAGTGATATAGCTTCAAATGCAGACGAAGCAAACGAGTTAGCATCAAAGCCATGCGAAACACATGATTTAGCTGCAAATTAATGCGATGTAGAAGGATAAGCTTCAAATCCATGCGAAAAAAATGGTTTAGCTACAAATACTTGTGATATATGTTATTAATATTTAACTGCATGCGCAACGAACGAGTTAGCTTCAGATACATGCGAAACGCATGATTTAGCTGCAAATCAATGCGATGTAGAAGGTTTAGCTTCCAATCCATGCGAAACAAATAATTTAGCATCAGATACTTGCTATATAAGTGATATAGCTTCAAATGCAGGGGATACAAACGACTTAGCTTCAGTTCCATGCGAAACACATGATTATATTCAAATCAATGCGAAGTAGAAGGTTTCGCTTCAAATACATGAGAAACAAAAGATTTAGTTTCAAATAAATGCGATGTGGAAGGTTTAGCTTCAAATCCACGCGAAACAAATGGTTTTGATTCAGATACTTGTGATAAACATGACTTAGCTACAACTGCATGTGAAACAAGCGAGGTAGCTTCAAATCCATGCGGATCTTATGATTTAGCTTCAAATCAATGCGAAGTTGAAGGCTTTGGTTCAAATCCATGCGAATCAAATTGTTTAGCTTCAAATACATGTGAAATACATGATTAAGCTTCTACTGCATGCGAAACAAACGAGTTAGCTTCAAATCCATGCAAATGACATGATTAAGCTTCAAATCCATGGGCAACACATAAATTAGGTTCACTGTCATGGTAAACACATGATTTAGCTTAACAAACATGCGAAACAAATGGTTTAGCTTTAAATACTTGTCATATACATGATTTAGCTTCAACTGCATGCGAAACAAACAAGTTAGCTTCAAGTCCATGCGAAAGACATGATTTAGCTTCAAATCAGTGTGAAGTAGAAGGCTTAGCATCAAATCCCATGTGAATCAAATGGTTTAGATTCAACTACTTGTGATATACATGATTTAGCTTCAACTGCATGCGACACAAACGTGTAAGTTTCAAATCCATGCGAAACGCATGACTCAGCTGCAAATCAATGCGAAGTAGAAGGTTTAGCTTCAAATCCATTCGAAAAACATGATTTGTCTACAAATCAATACGATGTAGAAGAATTAGCTTCAAATCCATTCGTAACAATTGATTTAGATCAAATACTTGCGATTTAAGTGATATAGATTCAAATGCAGGCGAAACAAATGATTTAGCTTCAAATACTCTCGATATTAGTAATAACTTCAAATGCAGGCGAAACACACGAGTTGGCTTTAAATCCATGTCGAAACAAATGATTTAGTTTCAAGTCAATTCTTAGTAGAAGGATTAGCTTCAAATCCATGCGAAACAAATGATTTAGTTTCAACTCAATTCTTAGTAGAAGGATTAGCTTCAAATCCATGCGAAACAAATGATTTAGCTTCAAATACTTGCAATATAAATAACGTAGATTCAAATGCAGGCGAAGCAAACGAGTTAGCTTAAAATCCAAGCAAAACACACGATTTAGCTTCCAAACAATGCGAAGTAGGAGGCTTAGCATCAAATCCCATGCGAAGCAACTGGTTTATCTTCAAATACTTGTGATATTCATGATTTAACTTCGACTGCATGCGAAACAAGCGGGTTAGCTTCAAATCCATGCTAAACACATGATTTAACTTCATATCAATGCGAAGTAGAAGACTTAGTTTCAAATCTATGCGACACAAATGAATTGGATTCAAATCAGTGCGAAGTAGAAGGCTTAGATTCAAATCCATGCGAAACAAATGATTTAGCTTCAAACGCTTGGGATATAAGTGATATAGCTTCAAATGTAGACCAATCAAACGACTAAGCTTCAAAATCCATGCGATACACATGATTTAGCTTCAAATACTTGCGATATAAGTGATGTAGATTCAACTGCAGGCGAAACAAACGAAATAGCTTCAAATCCATGCGAAACACACGATTTAGCTTCAAATCAATACGAAGTAGAAGACTTAGCTTCAAATCCATGCGAAACAAATGGTTTGGCTTCAAATTCTTGTGATATACATGAATCAGCTTCAACTGCATGAGAAACAAACGAGTTAGCTTCAAATCCAAGCGAAACACATGATTTAGCTTCATATCAATGCGAAGTTGAAGGCTTAGCTTCAACTCCATGCAACATAAATGAGTAACTTTCAAATACTTGCGATGTAAAAGATATAGCTTCAAATGCTGGCGAAACAATCGATTTGAGAAGCACGTTATTTAGCTTCAAATTCATGCGAATCAAATGAATTAGCTTCAAAACAAAGCTATAAACATGATTTAGCTTCAAATCAATGCGATATAAGTGAAACAGCTTCAAATGCAGACAAAAGAAACGAGTTAGCTTCACATCCGTGCGAAACACATGATTCAGCTTCATATCCAAGGGAAACACATGATTTAGCTTCAAATTAATTCGAAGTAGAAGGCTTAGCTTCAAATCCAAGCGAAACGAATGATTTAGCTTCAAATACTTGCAAATATAAGTAAAATAGCTTCAGATGCAGGCGAAACAAACGAGTTAGCCTCAAATCCATGCAAAATACATGATTTAGCTTCAAATCCATGCGAAGTAGAAGGCTTAGCTTCAAATACATGCGAAACAGATGATTTAGGTTCAGATACTTGCTATATAAGTGATATAGCTTAAAGTGCAGGAGAAACAAACGAGTTAGATCCAAATCCATTCTAGACAAATGATTTAGCTTCAGATCAATGCGAAGTAGAAGGCTTAGCTTCAAATCCATGCGGAACAAATGGTTTTGCTTCAATTACTTGTAACATACATGATTTAGCTTCAACTGCATACGAAACAAACGAGGTAGCTTCAAATCCAAGCGAAACACATGATTTAGCTTCAAATCAACGCGATGTAGAAGTCTTAGCTTTAAATCCATGCAAAACACGTGATGTAGCTAGCAATCAATGCGAAGTAGAAGGCTTAGCTTCAAATCCATGCGAAACAAATGGTTCAGCTTCAAATTCTTGCGATATAAATGATATAGCTTTAAATACGGGCGAAACAAACGAGTTAGCTTCAAATCCAAGGGAAACACGTGATTTAACTTCAACTCAATGCGAAGTAAAAGACTTAGCTTCAAATCAATGCGAAGCCACTGGTTTATCTTCAAATACTTGTGATATTCATGATTTAACTTCGACTGCAGGCGAAACAAACGAGTTAGCTTCATATCCATGCGAAACACATGATTTAGCTTCATATCATTGCGAAGTAGAAGACTTAGTTTCAAATCTATGCGACACAAATGAATTGGATTCAATTCACTGCGAAGTAGAAGGCTTATCTTCAAATCCATGCAAATCAAATGGTTTAGCTTCAAATACTTGTGATTTATATGATTTAGCTCCAACTGCATGCGAATCAAACGAGTTAGCTTCAAATCCATGCGAATCATATGATTTAGTTTCAAATCAATGCGAAGTAGAAAGCTTGACTTCAAATCCAAGTGAAACATATCGTTTGGCTTCAAATACTTGTGATATACATGAATCAGCTTCAACTGAAGCCGAAACAAACGAGTTAGCTCCAAATCCAAGCGAAACACATTATTTCGCTTCAAATCAATGCGAAGTAGAAGGCTTAGCTTCAAATCCATTCGAAACAAATTATTCAGCTTCAAATACTTGCGGTATAAATGAAGTAGCTTCAAATGCAGGCGAAACAAACAAGTTAGATTCAAATCCGTGCGAAACACATTATTTACCTTCAAACCAATGCGAAGTAGACAACATAGCTTCAAATGTATGCGGAATAAATGATTTAGCTTCAAATACTTATGATATACATGATTTAGCTTCAACTGCATGCGAAACAAACGAATTAGCTTCAAATCCATGCAAAACACATGATTTAGCTTCAGGTCAATGCGATGTAGACGGTTTAGCTTCCAAACCATGCGAAACAAATGATATAGCTTCAGATACTTACGGTATAAATAAAATAGCTACAAATGCAGGAGGATGTTAGCTTCCAATTAATGCGTTACACATGATTTAGCTTCTAATCAATGCCAAGTAGAAGGCGTAGCTTCAAATCCAAGCGAAACACATGATTTAACTTCAAATCAGTGCGAAGTAGAAGGCTTACATTCAAATCCATGCGAATCAAATGGTTCGACTTCAAATACTTGTGAAATACTTTATTAAACTTTAACTGCATGCGAAGCAAACGAGTTAGCTAAAAATCCATGTGAAACACATGATTTATATTCAAATTCATGCGAAACACATGGTTTAGCTTCATATTCTTGCGAAACAAATGGGTTAGATTCAGATACTTGTGATAAACATGATTTAGTTCAACTGCATGCGAAACAAACGAGTTAGCTTCAAATCCAAGGGAAACACATGATTTAGCTTCAATGCAATGCAAAGTAGAAGGCTTAGCTTCAAATCCATGCGAATCAAATGGTTTAGCTTCAAATCAGTGCGAAGTAGAAGGCTTAGCTTCAAATCCATTCGAAACACATTATTTAGCTTCAAATCAACGCGAAACACATGGTATAGCTTCGTATTCTTGCGAAACAAATGCGTTAGCTTCAGATACTTGTGATAAACATGATTTAGATTCAACTGCATGCGAAACAAACGAGTCAGCTTCAAATCCATGCGATAAACATGATTAAGCTTTAAATCAATGCGATCTAGAAGGCTTAACTTCAAATCCATGCGAAACACATGATCTAGCTTCAAATCAATTCGAAGTATAAGGCTTAGATTCAAATCCAAGCGAATCAAATGGTTTAGCTTCAAATACTTGTCTTATAAATGAAATTGCTTCAAATGCACGCGAAACAAATGAGTTAGCATCAAATCCATGCAAAACACATGATTAAGCTTCAAATGAATGCGAAACACATGATTTAGGTTCAAATTAGTGGGGAACACGTGGTTTAGAATCAAATCCATGCGAATCAAATGGTTTAGCTTCAAATACTTGTGATTTATATGATTTAGCTCCAACTGCATGCGAATCAAACGAGTTAGCTTCAAATCCATGCGAATCATATGATTTAGTTTCAAATCAATGCGAAGTAGAAAGCTTGACTTCAAATCCAAGTGAAACATATCGTTTGGCTTCAAATACTTATGATATACATGAATCAGCTTCAACTGAAGCCGAAACAAACAAGTTAGCTCCAAATCCAAGCGAAACACATTATTTCGCTTCAAATCAATGCGAAGTAGAAGGCTTAGCTTCAAATCCATTCGAAACAAATTATTCAGCTTCAAATACTTGCGGTATAAATGAAGAAGCTTCAAATGCAGGCGAAACAAACAAGTTAGATACAAATCCGTGCGAAACACATTATTTACCTTCAAACCAATGCGAAGTAGACAACATAGCTTCAAATGTATGCGGAATAAATGATTTAGCTTCAAATACTTATGATATACATGATTTAGCTTCAACTGCATGCGTAACAAACGAATTAGCTTCAAATCCATGCAAAACACATGATTTAGCTTCTGGTCAATGCGATGTAGACGGTTTAGCTTCCAAACCATGCGAAACAAATGATATAGCTTCAGATTCTTACGGTATAAATAAAATAGCTACAAATGCAGGAGGATGTTAGCTTCCAATTAATGCGTTACACATGATTTAGCTTCTAATCAATGCCAAGTAGAAGGCGTAGCTTCAAATCCAAGCGAAACACATGATTTAACTTCAAATCAGTGCGAAGTAGAAGGCTTACATACAAATCCATGCGAATCAAATGGTTCGACTTCAAATACTTGTGAAATACATTATTAAACTTTAACTGCATGCGAAGCAAACGAGTTAGCTAAAAATCCATGTGAAACACATGATTTATATTCAAATTCATGCGAAACACATGGTTTAGCTTCATATTCTTGCGAAACAAATGGGTTAGACTCAGATACTTGTGATAAACATGATTTAGTTCAACTGCATGCGAAACAAACGAGTTAGCTTCAAATCCAAGGGAAACACATGATTTAGCTTCAATGCAATGCAAAGTAGAAGGCTTAGCTTCAAATTCATGCGAATCAAATGGTTTAGCTTCAAATCAGTGCGAAGTAGAAGGCTTAGCTTCAAATCCATTCGAAACACATTATTTAGCTTCAAATCAACGCGAAACACATGGTATAGCTTCGTATTCTTGCGAAACAAATGCGTTAGCTTCAGATACTTGTGATAAACATGATTTAGATTCAACTGCATGCGAAACAAACGAGTCAGCTTCAAATCCATGCGATAAACATGATTAAGCTTTAAATCAATGCGATCTGGAAGGCTTAACTTCAAATCCATGCGAAACACATGATCTATCTTCAAATCAATTCGAAGTATAAGGCTTAGATTCAAATCCAAGCGAATCAAATGGTTTAGCTTCAAATACTTGTCTTATAAATGAAATTGCTTCAAATGCACGCGAAGCAAATGAGTTAGCATCAAATCCATGCAAAACACATGATTAAGCTTCAAATGAATGCGAAACACATGATTTAGGTTCAAATTAGTGGGGAACACGTGGTTTAGAATCAAATACATGCGAAACAAATTGTTTAGCTTCAGATACTTATGATATACATAATTTAGATTCAACTGAATGCGAAACAACCGAGTTAGCTTCAAATCCAAGCGAAACACTTGATTTAGCTTCAAATCAATGCGATGTAGATGGATTAGCTTCAAGTCCATGAGAAACAAATGATTTAGCTTCCGATACTTGCGATATAAATGTTATAGCTTCAAATGCAGGCGATCAAACGTGTTAGCTACAAATCCATGTGAAACACATGAAATCAATGCAATGTAGACGGTTTTGATTCAAATCCATGCGACACAAATGATTTAGCTTCATATGCAGGCGAATCGAACGAGTTAGATTCATATCCATGCGAAACACATGATTTAGATACAAATCAATGCGACGTAGAAGGCTTAGCTTGAAATTCATGCGGAACAAATAATTTAGCTTCAAATACTTTTGATATAAGTGATATAGACTCAACAGCAGGCGAAACAAACGAGTTAGCTTCAAATCCATGCGATATAAATGAAGTAGGTTCAAAAGCAGTAAAAACAAACGAGTTAGCTTCAAATCCAAGCAAAACACATGATTTAGCTTCAAATCAATGCGAAGTAGAAGGCTTATCTTCAAATCCATGCGATACAAATGGTTTAGATTCAAATAATTGTGATATTCATGATTTAGCTGCAGCTGCATTCGAAACAGACGAGTTAGCTTCAAATCCACGCGAAATACATTATTTAGCTTCAAAACAATGCGAATTAGAAAGCTTAGCTTCAAATCCATGCGAAACGAATGATTTAGCTCCAAATACTTGCGAATATAAGGGATACAGATTCAAATGCATGCGAAACAAACGAGTTAGCTTCAAATACTTGCGATATAAGTGAAACAGCTTCAAATGCAGACAAAACAAACGAGTTAGCTTCACATCCGTGCGAAACACATGATTCAGCTTCATATCCAAGGGAAACACATGATTTAGCTTCAAATCAATGCGAAGTAGAAGGCCCATCTTCAAATCCATACGAAACAAATGGTTTAGCTTCGACTACTTGTGATATATATGATTTAGCTTTAACTGCAAGCGAAACAAACGAGTTAGCTTCAGATGCATGCGAAACAGATGATTTAGCTTCAAACCAATGCGATGTAGAATGTTTAGCTTCAAATCCATGCGAAACAAATTATTTAGCTTCAAACACTTGGGATATAGTTGATATAGCTTCAAATGCAGACGAATCGGACGAGTTAGTTTCAAAATCCATGCGATAAACATGATTTAGCTTCAAATCAATTCGAAGTAGAAGGCTTAGCTTCAAATCCAAGCGAAACGAATGATTTAGCTTCAAATACTTGCAAATATAAGTAAAATAGCTTCATATGCAGGCGAAACGAACGAGTTAGCTTCAACTCCATGCGATACACATGTCTTAGCTGCAAATCAATGCGACGTAGAAGGTTCAGCTTCTAATCCATGCAAAACAAACGATTTAGCATCAGATACTTGCGATGTAACTGATATAGCTCCAAATGCATACGAATCAAACGTGTTAGCTGCAAAATCTACGCGATACACATGATTTAGCTTCAAATCAATGCGAAGTAGATGGCTCATCTTCAAATCCATGCGAAACGAATGATTTTGCGTCAAATACATGCGATATAATTGATATAGATTCATATGCAGGCGAATCGAACGAGTTAGCTTCATATCCATGCGAAACACATGATTTAGATGCAAATCAATGCGACGTAGAAGGCTTAGCTTGAAATCCATGCGGAACAAATAATTTAGCTTCAAATACTTTTGATATAAATGATATAGACTCAACAGCAGGCGAAACAAACGAGTTAGCTTCAAATCCATGCGATATAAATGAAGTAGGTTCAAAAGCAGTAAAAACAAACGAGTTAGCTTCATATCCATGCGAAACACATGATTTAGCTTCATATCATTGCGAAGTAGAAGACTTAGTTTCAAATCTATGCGACACAAATGAATTGGATTCAAATCACTGCGAAGTAGAAGGCTTATCTTCAAATCCATGCGAATCAAATGGTTTAGCTTCAAATACTTGTGATTTATATGATTTAGCTCCAACTGCATGCGAATCAAACGAGTTAGCTTCAAATCCATGCGAATCATATGATTTAGTTTCAAATCAATGCGAAGTAGAAAGCTTGACTTCAAATCCAAGTGAAACATATCGTTTGGCTTCAAATACTTATGATATACATGAATCAGCTTCAACTGAAGCCGAAACAAACAAGTTAGCTCCAAATCCAAGCGAAACACATTATTTCGCTTCAAATCAATGCGAAGTAGAAGGCTTAGCTTCAAATCCATTCGAAACAAATTATTCAGCTTCAAATACTTGAGGTATAAATGAAGTAGCTTCAAATGCAGGCGAAACAAACAAGTTAGATACAAATCCGTGCGAAACACATTATTTACCTTCAAACCAATGCGAAGTAGACAACATAGCTTCAAATGTATGCGGAATAAATGATTTAGCTTCAAATACTTATGATATACATGATTTAGCTTCAACTGCATGCGTAACAAACGAATTAGCTTCAAATCCATGCAAAACACATGATTTAGCTTCTGGTCAATGCGATGTAGACGGTTTAGCTTCCAAACCATGCGAAACAAATGATATAGCTTCAGATTCTTACGGTATAAATAAAATAGCTACAAATGCAGGAGGATGTTAGCTTCCAATTAATGCGTTACACATGATTTAGCTTCTAATCAATGCCAAGTAGAAGGCGTAGCTTCAAATCCAAGCGAAACACATGATTTAACTTCAAATCAGTGCGAAGTAGAAGGCTTACATTCAAATCCATGCGAATCAAATGGTTCGACTTCAAATACTTGTGAAATACATTATTAAACTTTAACTGCATGCGAAGCAAACGAGTTAGCTAAAAATCCATGTGAAACACATGATTTATATTCAAATTCATGCGAAACACATGGTTTAGCTTCATATTCTTGCGAAACAAATGGGTTAGATTCAGATACTTGTGATAAACATGATTTAGTTCAACTGCATGCGAAACAAACGAGTTAGCTTCAAATCCAAGGGAAACACATGATTTAGCTTCAATGCAATGCAAAGTAGAAGGCTTAGCTTCAAATCCATGCGAATCAAATGGTTTAGCTTCAAATCAGTGCGAAGTAGAAGGCTTAGCTTCAAATCCATTCGAAACACATTATTTAGCTTCAAATCAACGCGAAACACATGGTATAGCTTCGTATTCTTGCGAAACAAATGCGTTAGCTTCAGATACTTGTGATAAACATGATTTAGATTCAACTGCATGCGAAACAAACGAGTCAGCTTCAAATCCATGCGATAAACATGATTAAGCTTTAAATCAATGCGATCTAGAAGGCTTAACTTCAAATCCATGCGAAACACATGATCTAGCTTCAAATCAATTCGAAGTATAAGGCTTAGATTCAAATCCAAGCGAATCAAATGGTTTAGCTTCAAATACTTGTCTTATAAATGAAATTGCTTCAAATGCACGCGAAACAAATGAGTTAGCATCAAATCCATGCAAAACACATGATTAAGCTTCAAATGAATGCGAAACACATGATTTAGGTTCAAATTAGTGGGGAACACGTGGTTTAGAATCAAATACATGCGAAACAAATTGTTTAGCTTCACATACTTATGATATACATAATTTAGATTCAACTGAATGCGAAACAACCGAGTTAGCTTCAAATCCAAGCGAAACACTTGATTTAGCTTCAAATCAATGCGATGTAGATGGATTAGCTTCAAGTCCATGAGAAACAAATGATTTAGCTTCCGATACTTGCGATATAAATGTTATAGCTTCAAATGCAGGCGATCAAACGTGTTAGCTACAAATCCATGTGAAACACATGAAATCAATGCAATGTAGAAGGTTTTGATTCAAATCCATGCGACACAAATGATTTAGCTTCATATGCAGGCGAAACGAACGAGTTAGCTTCAACACCATGCGATACACATGTTTTAGCTGCAAATCAATGCGACGTAGAAGGTTTAGCTGCTAATCCATGCAAAGCAAACGATTTAGCAGCAGATACTTGCGATATAACTGATATAGCTCCAAATGCATACGAATCAAACGAGTTTGCTGCAAAATCTACGCGATACACATGATTTAGCTTCAAATCAATGCGAAGTAGATGGCTCATCTTCAAATCCATGCGCAACGAACGAATTAGCTTCAGATACATGCGAAACACATGATTTAGCATCAGATTCTTGTGATATAAGTGATATAGCTTCAAATGCTGACGAAACAAACGGGTTAGCTTCAAATCCATGCAAATGACATGATTAAGCTTCAAATCCATGGGCAACACATAATTTAGGTTCACTGTCATGGTAAACACATGATTTAGCTTCACAAACATGCGAAACAAATGGTTTAGCTTTAAATACTTGTCATATACATGATTTAGCTTCAGCTGCATTCGAAACAGACGAGTTAGCTTCTAATCCACGCGAAATACATTATTTAGCTTCAAAACAGTGCGAATTAGAAGGCTTAGCTTCAAATCCATGCGAAACACATTATTTAGCTTCTAATCAATGCGAAGTATAAGGCCCAGCTTCAAATCCATGCGAAACACATGATTTATCTTTAAATCAATGCGAAGTAGAAGGCTTATCTTCAAATCCATGCGATACAAATGGTTTAGCTTCAAATCAATGTGATGTAGAAGGTTTAGCCTCAAATCCAAGCAAAACAGATGATTTAGCTTCAAATACTTGCGAAGTAGAAGGCTTAGCTTCAAATTCATGCGAAACGAATGATTTAGCATCAAATACTTGCGAATATAAGTGATATAGCTTCAAATGCATGCGAGAAAAACGAGTTAGCTTCAGACCATGCGAAATACATGAGTTAGTTTCAAATCATTTCGAAGTAGAAGGCATAGCTTCAAATCCAAGCGGAACAAATGGTTATGCTTCAAATACTTGAGATATAAGTGATATACTACTGTGATCAAAAAGTAAGGTGAAATTGTCATTTAAAACTCCCGGACATTAGGAAGGCAGGCAATTGTTTTTTTCCTAGGTTGGTAGGACTGTCTATAACAATTGCCAAGCGTCTGTTTGTTAAAAGGTTTAATTATCTCCGAGTTACACGTGTTTTAGTAAACGACCAAAAGTGAATTTTTCGATTTTTACAATGGGTGATTTTGATGAGCAAAGAACTTGCATCAAATTTTGTTTGCGGAACGAATATTTTTGTGCGGACACGTTGAAAATGTTTCGGAAGGCCTTTGGTGATCAAACTATGGCACAAAAAAAAGTTTATAAGTGGTACAACGAGTTCAAAGCGGGCCGAGAACGCGTTGAAGACGAACCGCGCTCTGGACGACCATCAACGTCTACCGACGAGGGCCACGTCCAAAAAATCGAAGATTTGGTGTTTGAAAATCGTCGACTGACAATGAGAGACCTCGCTGATAGTGTTGGAATATCATTTGGCTCAGTCCAAACCATTTTGAAGGATGTTTTGTGTCTCAAACGCGTCAAGTCTCGATTGGTGCCATGTCATACTGCATTGGTTCTTCGCAACTTTTTTGCCAAAAACTCGACTCATATCGTTCCGCAACCACCGTATTCGCCTGATTTGGCTCCGTGCGACTTCTGGTTATTCAGCAAACTCAAAAAGCCAATGCGGGGATGCCGTTTTGACACGATTGAGGAGATAAACACCGAATCGAAGAAGGTCTTGAAGGCTATACCGGAAAAAGACTATTCCGACTGTTTCGAGGACTGGAAAAAGCGTCGGAAACAGTGCGTTTTATCGGACGGGGATTACTTTGAAGGGGATGAAATTGATTTGGAAGAATAAATAAAGAATTTACATTTTATAAACAAATACACCTTACTTTTTGATCACAGTAGTAGATTCAACTGCAGGCGAAACAAACGAGTTAGCTTTAAATCCACAGGAATCACATGATTTATATTCAAATCAATGCGATTTAGAAGGTTTAGCTTCAAATCCACGCGATACAAATGAGTGAGTTTCAAACCCTTGGGATATAGGTTATATAGCTTGCACAGCATGCGAAAAAAACGAGTTAGTTTCACGTCCATGCGAAACACATGATTTAGCTGCAAATCAATGCGATGTAGAAGGTTTAGCTTCAAATCCACGCGAAACAAATAATTTAGCTTCAAATCAATGCGAAGTAGAGGGCTTAGCTTCAAATCCATGCGCAACAAATGGTTTAGTTTCAAATACTTGTGATATACATGACTTAGCATCAACTGCATGCGGAACAAACGAGTTAGCTTTAAATCCAAGCGAAGTAGAAGGCTTGGCTTGAAATCCATGTGAAACGAATGATTTAGCTTCAAATACTTGCCTTATTAATGAAATTGCTTCAAATGCAGGCGAAACAAATGAGTTAGCATCAAATCCATGCAAAACACATGATTAAGCTTCAAATGCATGCGAAACACATGATTTAGGTTCCAAATAGTGGGGTACACGTGGTTTAGCATCAAATACATGCGAAACAAATTGTTTAGTTTCAGATACTTATGATATACATAATTTAGCTTCAACTGAAGGCGAAACAAACGAGTTAGCTTCAAATCCAAGCGAAACACTTGATTTAGCTTCAAATCAATGCGATGTAGATGGTTTAGCTTCAAGTCCATGAGAAACAAATGATTTAGCTTCAGATACTTGCGATATAAATGATATAGCTTCAAATCCATGCGAAACACATGATTTAGCTGCAAAATCAATGCGATGTAGAAGGTTTAGCTTCAAATCCATGCGATACACTAGATTTAGCTTCAAATCAATGCGATGTAGAAGGTTCAGCTTCAAATCCATACGACACATATGATTTAGCTTCAAATACTTCCGATATAAGTGATATAGCTTAAATGCATACGAAACAAACGAGTTAGCTTCGAATCCAAGCAAAATACATAATTTAGTTTCAAATCAATGCGATGTATAAGGTTTAGCTTCAAATCCGTGCGAAACAGATGATTTAGCTTCAAATCAAATCGAAGTACAGCGCTTAGATTCAAATCCATGCGAAACAAATGGTTTAGCTACAAATACTTCTGATATACGTTATTTAGATTTAACAGCATGCGCAACGAACGAGTTAGCTTCAAATACATGCGAAACACATGATTTAGCTGCAAATCAATGCGATATAGAAGGTTTATCTTCAAATCCATTGGAAACAAATGATTTAGCTTCAGATACTTGCGATGTAAGTGATATAGTTTCAAATGCAGGCGAAACAAACGAGATAGCTTCAAATCCATGCGAAACAAATGATTTAGCTGCAAATCAATGCGATGTAGAAGGTTTAGCTTCAAAACCATGCGAAACAAACGATTTAGCATCAGATACTTGCGATATAAGTGATATAGCTTCAAATGCAGACGATACAAACGAGTTAGCTTCAAATCCAAGCGAAATACATAATTTAGCTTCAAATCAATGCGATGTAGTAGGTTCAGCTTCAAATCCATACGATACATATGATTGAGCTTCAAATACTTCCGATATAAGTGATGTAGCTTCAAATGCATACGAAGCAAACGAGTTAGCTTCAAATCCAAGCGAAATACTTAATTTAGCTTCAAATCAATGCGATGTAGAAGGTTTAGCTTCAAATCCGTGCGAAACAAATGATTAGGCTTCAAATCAAATCGAAGTACAGGGCTTAGATTCAAATCCATGCGAAACACATGATTTAGCTTCAAATCAATGCGATGTAGAAGTTTTACCTTCAAATCCATGCGAATCAAATGGTTTAGCTTCAAATACTTGTGATTTACATGATTTAGCACCAACTGCATGTGAAACAAACGAGTTAGCTTCAAATCCAAAGGAAACACATGATTTTGCTTCAAATCAATGCGAAATTGAAGGCTTAGCATGTAATCCATGCGAAATAAGTGAGTTACATTCAAATACTTGCTATATAAATGAAATAGCTTCAAAAGCAGGCGGAACAAACAAGTTAGCTTCAAATCCATGCGAAACACATGATTTAGCTTCTAATGAGTGCGAAGTAGAAGGCTTAGCTTCATAGCCATGCGACACTAATGATTTAGCTCGAAATACTTGCGAAATAAGTGATATAGCTTAAAATGCAGGCGAAACAAACGAGTTAGTTTCAAATCCATGCGAATCATATGATTTAGCTTCAAATCAATGCGAAGTAGAAGGCTTGGATTCAAATCCAAGTGAAACAAATGGTTTGGCTTCAAATACTTGTGATATACATGAATCAGCTTCAACTGCAGCCGAAACAAACGAGATAGCTTTAAATCCAAGCGAAACACATGATTTAGCTTCAAATCAATGCGATGTAGAAGATTTAGCTTCAAATCCAAGCGAAACACATGATTTAGATCCAAATCAATGCGATGTAGAAGGTTTACTTTCAAATCCTCGCGAAGGAAATGATTTAGCTTCAAACACTTGGGATATAAGTGATATAGATTCAAATGCAGACGAATCAAACGAGTTAGCTTCAAAATCCATGCGATACACATGAGCTTCAAATCAATGCGAAGTAGAAGGATTAGCTTCAAATCCTTGCGAAACAAATGATTTAGCTGCAAAACAATGCGATGTAGAAGGTTTAGCTTCCAATCCATGCGAAACAAATAATATAGCATCAGATACTTGCTATATAAGTGATATAGCTTCAAATGCAGGGGATACAAACGAGATAGCTTCAGATCCATGCGAAACACATGATTATATTCAAATCAATGCGAAGTAGGAGGCTTAGCTTCAAATCCATGCGAAAGACATGATTTAGTTTCAAATCAGTGCGATGTAGGAGGATTAGCTTCAAAACCCATGCGAAACACATGATGTTTCTTCAAATTCATGCGAAACACATGGTTTAGCTTCAAATACATGCGAAACAAATGGTTTAGCTTCAAATCAATGCGAAGTAAAAGGCTTAGCTTCTACCACATGCGTAACGAATGACTTAGCTTCAGATGCTTGCGAATATAAGAGATAAAGCTTCATATGCATGCGAAATCAACGAGGTAGCTTCAATTCCATGCGAAACAAATGATTTAGCTTCCAATCAACGCGAAGTAGAAGGCTTAGCTTCAAATCCATGCGAAACAAATGGTTTAGCTACAAATACTTGTGATATACCTGAATCAGCTTCAACTGCAGCCGAAACAAACGAGTTAGCTCCAAATCCAAGCGAAACACATGTCATTTCGCTTCAAATCAATGCGAAGTAGAAGGCTTAGCTTCAAATCCATTCGAAACAAATTATTTAGCTTCAAATACTTGCGAATATAAGGGATACTGCTTCAAATGCATGCGAAAAGAACGAGTTAGCTTCAAATTCATGCGAAATAAATGAGTTAACTTCAAATACTTGCGATATAAATGAAATAGCTTCAAATGCAGGCGAAACAAACGCGTTAGTTTGAAATCCATGGAAACACATGATTTAGCTTCAAATTCATGCGAAACACGTAATTTAGCTTCCAATCAATGCAAAGTAGAAGGCTTAGCTTCATATCCATACGAAACAAATGGTTTAGCTTCAAACAATTGCGATATTAGTGATATAGCTTCACATGCAGCCGAAACAAACGAGTTAGTTTCAAATCCATGCAAAACACATGATTTATTTTGAAATCAATTCCTAGTAGAAGGATTAGCTTCAAATCCATGCGAAACAAACGAGTTAGATACAAATCCGTGCGAAACACATTATTTAGCATCAAATCAATGCGAAGTAAACGACTTAGCTTCAAATGCATGCGGAATAAATGATTTATCTTCAGATACTTGTGATATACATGATTGAGTTTCAACTGCATGCGAAACAAACGAATTGGCTTCAAATCAATGCAAAACACATGATTTAGCTTCAGGTCAATGCGATGTAGACGGTTTAGCTTCCAAACCATGCGAAACAAATGATATAGCTTCAGATACTTGCGGTATAAATAAAATAACTACAAATGCAGGAGGAACAAACGAGTTAGCTTCCAATCCGTGCGATACACATGATTTGGCTTTTAATCAATGCGAAGTAGAAGGCGTAGCTTCAAATCCAAGCGAAACACATGATTTAGCTTCAATTCAATGCAAAGTAGAAGGCTTAGCTTCAAATCCATGCGAATAAACTGGTTTAGCTTCAAATAAGTGCGAACTAGAAGGCTTAGCTTCAAATCCATTCGAAACACATTATTTAGCTTCAAATCAACGCGAACACATGGTATAGCTTCGTATTCTTGCGAAACAAATGCGTTAGCTTCAGATACTTGTGATAAATATGATTTAGATTCAACTGCATGCGAAACAAACGAGACAGCTTCAAATCCATGCGAAACACATGATTTAGCTTCGAATCCATGGGATGTTTAAGGTTTAGCTTCAAATCCATGCGAAACACATGATTTAGCTTGAAATCAGTGCGAAGTAGAAGGCTTAGCTCCAAATGCATGCGAATCAAATGGTTTAGCTTCAAACACTTGCGATATATGTGATATAGCTTCAAATGCAGGCGAAACAAACGCGTTAGTTTGAAATCCATGGAAACACATGATTTAGCTTCAAATTCATGCGAAACACGTAATTTAGCTTCCAATCAATGCAAAGTAGAAGGCTTAGCTTCATATCCATACGAAACAAATGGTTTAGCTTCAAACAATTGCGATATTAGTGATATAGCTTCACATGCAGCCGAAACAAACGAGTTAGTTTCAAATCCATGCAAAACACATGATTTATTTTGAAATCAATTCCTAGTAGAAGGATTAGCTTCAAATCCATGCGAAACAAACGAGTTAGATACAAATCCGTGCGAAACACATTATTTAGCATCAAATCAATGCGAAGTAAACGACTTAGCTTCAAATGCATGCGGAATAAATGATTTATCTTCAGATACTTGTGATATACATGATTGAGTTTCAACTGCATGCGAAACAAACGAATTAGCTTCAAATCAATGCAAAACACATGATTCAGCTTCAGGTCAATGCGATGTAGACGGTTTAGCTTCCAAACCATGCGAAACAAATGATATAGCTTCAGATACTTGCGGTATAAATAAAATAACTACAAATGCAGGAGGAACAAACGAGTTAGCTTCCAATCCGTGCGATACACATGATTTGGCTTTTAATCAATGCGAAGTAGAAGGCGTAGCTTCAAATCCAAGCGAAACACATGATTTAGCTTCAATTCAATGCAAAGTAGAAGGCTTAGCTTCAAATCCATGCGAATAAACTGGTTTAGCTTCAAATAAGTGCGAACTAGAAGGCTTAGCTTCAAATCCATTCGAAACACATTATTTAGCTTCAAATCAACGCGAACACATGGTATAGCTTCGTATTCTTGCGAAACAAATGCGTTAGCTTCAGATACTTGTGATAAATATGATTTAGATTCAACTGCATGCGAAACAAACGAGACAGCTTCAAATCCATGCGAAACACATGATTTAGCTTCGAATCCATGGGATGTTTAAGGTTTAGCTTCAAATCCATGCGAAACACATGATTTAGCTTGAAATCAGTGCGAAGTAGAAGGCTTAGCTCCAAATGCATGCGAATCAAATGGTTTAGCTTCAAACACTTGCGATATATGTGATATAGCTTCAAATGCAGGCGAACAAACGAGTTAGCTTCGAATCCATAAGAAACACATGATTAAGCTGCAAACCAATGCGATGTAGAAGACTTAGCTTCAAATCCATGCAAAAAAAATAATTTATCTTCAAATCAGTGCGATGTAGGTGGCTTAGCTTCAAAACCCATGCGAAACACATGATTTATCTTCAAATTCATGCGAAACACATGGTATAGCTTCAAATTCATGCGAAACAAATGGTTTAGATTCAGATACTTGTGATAAACATGATTTATATTCAACTCCATGCGAAACAAACGAATTAGCTTCAAAACAAATCGTTAAACATGATTTAGCTTCAAATCAATGCGAAGTAGAAGGTTCAGCTTCAACTCCATGCGACACATATGATTTAGCTTCAAATACTTGCGATATAAGTGATATAGCTTCAAAAGAAGGAGGAACAAACGACGTAGCTTCAATTACATGCGAAACAAATGATTTAGCTTCAAATCAATGCGAAGTAGTAGGCTAACCTTCAACTCCATGAGAAATAAATGGTTTAGCTTCCAATTAATGCGAAGTAGAAGGCTTAGCTTCAAATCCATGCGATACAAATGGTTTAGCATCAATTACTTGTGATATACATTATTTAGATTTAACTGCATGCGCAACGAACGAGTTACCTTCAAATCCATGCAAAACACGTGATTTAGCTTCCAATTAATGCGATGTAGAAGGTTTAGCTTCACATCCATGCGAAACAAATGGTTTAGCTTCAAATACTTGCGATATGACTGATATAGATCAAATGCAAACGAAACAAACGAGTTAACTTCAAATCCAAGCGAAACACACGATTTCGCTTCAAATCCATGGGAAACAAATGATTTAGCTTCAGATGCTTTCGATATAAGTGATACCTTCAAATGCTGACGAAACAAACGGGTTAGCTTCAACTCCATGCGAAACACACGATTTAGCTTCAAATCAATGTGATGTAGAACGTTTAGCTTCAAAATCCATGCGAAGCACATGATATAGCAGCAATTCAATGCGATGTAGAAGGTTTAGCTTCAAATCTATGCGCAACAAATTGTTTAGCTTCAAATACTTGTGATATACATGACTTAGCATCAACTGCATGCGGAACAAACGAGTTAGCTTTAAATCCAAGCGAAGTAGAAGGCTTGGCTTCAAATCCATGCGAAACGAATGATTTAGCTTCAGATACTTGCGATATAAATGATATTGCTTCAAATGCAGGCGAAACAAACGAGTTAGCTTCGAGTCCAATCGAAACACATGATTTAGCTCCAAATCAATGCGAAAGAAATTATTTAGCTTCGAATCAGTGCGATGTAGGAGGCTTAGCTTCAAAACCCATGCGAAACACATGATTTATCTTCAAATTCATGCGAAACAAATGGTTTAGCTTCAGATACTGGTGATAAACATGATTTATATTCAACTCCATGCGAAACAAACGAATTAGCTTCAAAACCAAGCGGTACACATGATGTAGCTTCAAATCAATGCGAAGTAGAAGGCTTAGCTTCAAATAAATGCGATACATAAGACTTAGCTTCAAATCAGTGCGATGTAAAAGGTTTAGCTTCAAATCTGTGCGAAAAAAATGATTTAGCTTCAAATACTTGCGATAAAGTGATATAGCTTCATATGCATGCGAAACGAACGAGTTAGCTTCAAATCCATGAGAAACACATGATTTAGCTTCAAATCAATGCGAAGTAGAAGGTTTAGCTTCAAATCCATGCAAAACACGTGATTTAGGATCCAACCAATGCGAAGTAGAAGGCTTAGCTTCAAATCCATGTGAAACAAATGATTTAGCTTCAAACACTTGGGATATAAGTGGTATAGATTCAACTGGAGGCGAAAAAAAACAAGATAGCTTTAAATCCATGCGACACAAATGATTTAGCTTCAGATACTTGCGATGTAAGTGATATAACTTCATATGCAGGCGAAACGAACGAGATAACTTCAAATCCATGCGAAACACATGATTTAGATGCAAATCAATGCGACGAAGAAGGCTTAGCTTCAAATCCATGCGGAACAAATGATTTAGCTTCAAATACTTGTGATATAAGTGATATGGATTCAACTGCAGGGGAAACAAACATGTTAGCTTCAAATCCATGCAAAACACACGATTAAGCTTCAAATCAATGCTATGTAGAAGGTCTAGCTTAAAAAACAATGCGGCACAAATGATTTAGCTTCAAATACTTGCCTTATAAATGAAATAGCTTCAAATGCAGGCGAAACAAACGCGTTAGTTTGAAATCCATGGAAACACATGATTTAGCTTCAAATTCATGCGAAACAGGTGATTTAGCTTCCAATCAATGCAAAGTAGAAGGCTTAGCTTCAAATCCATACGAAACAAATGGTTTAGCTTCAAACACTTGCGATATTAGTGATATAGCTTCACATGCAGACGAAACAAACGAGTTAGTTTCAAATCCATGCAAAACACATGATTTATTTTGAAATCAATTCCTAGTAGAAGGATTAGCTTCAAATCCATGCGAAACAAACGAGTTAGATACAAATCCGTGCGAAACACATTATTTAGCTTCAAATCAATGCGAAGTAAACGACTTAGCTTCAAATGCATCCGGAATAAATGATTTAGCTTCAGATACTTGTGATATACATGATTGAGCTTCAACTGCATGCGAAACAAACGAATTAGCTTCAAATCAATGCAAAACACATGATTTAGCTTCAGGTCAATGCGATGTAGACGGTTTAGCTTCCAAACCATGCGAAACAAATGATATAGCTTCAGATACTTGCGGTATAAATAAAATAACTACAAATGCAGGAGGAACAAACGAGTTAGCTTCCAATCCATGCGATACACATGATTTAGATTCTAATCAATGCGAAGTAGAAGGCGTAGCTTCAAATCCAAGCGAAACACATGATTTAGCTTCAATTCAATGCAAAGTAGAAGGCTTAGCTTCAAATCCATGCGAATAAACTGGTTTAGCTTCAAATCAGTGCGAACTAGAAGGCTTAGCTTCAAATCCATTCGAAACACATTATTTAGCTTCAAATCAACGCGAACACATGGTATAGCTTCGTATTCTTGCGAATCAAATGCGTTAGCTTCAGATACTTGTGATAAATATGATTTAGATTCAACTGCATGCGAAACAAACGAGACAGCTTCGAATCCATGTGAAACACATGATTAAGCTGCAAACCAATGCGATGTAGAAGGCCTAGCTTCAAATCCATGCAAAAAAAATAATTTATCTTCAAATCAGTGCGATGTAGGAGGCTTAGCTTCAAAACCCATGCGAAACACATGATTTATCTTCAAATTCATGCGAAACACATGGTATAGCTTCAAATTCATGCGAAACAAACGATTTAGCATCAGATACTTGCGATATAACTAATATAGCTCCAAATGCAGACGAATCGAACGAGTTAGCTGCAAAATCCATGCGATACACATGATTTAGCTTCAAATCAATGCGAAGTAGAAGGCTTAGATTCAAAACCATGCGATGTAGAAGGTTTAGCTTCAAATCCATGCAAAACGCCTGATTTAGCTTCCAATTAATGCGAAGTAGAAGGCTTAGCTTCAAATCCATGCGAAACAAATGGTTTAGCTTCAAATACTTGTGATATACATTATTTAGCTACAACTGCATGCGAAACAAACGAGACAGCTTCAAATCCATGCTTAACACATGATTTAGCTTCTAATCAATGGGAAGCGGAAGGCTTAGCTACAAATCCAAGCGAAACACATGATTTAGCTTTATATCAATGCGAAGTAGAAGGCTTAGCTTCAAATCCATGCGAATCAAATGGTTTAGCTCCAAACACTTCGGATATACATGAATTAGCTTCAACTGCAGGCGAAACAAACGAGTTAGTTTCAAACCCATGCGACAAAAATGATTTAGCTTCAGATACTTGCGATATACGTGATATAGCTTCAAATGCAGGCGAAAGAAACAAGGTAGCTTCATTTCCATCCGAAACAAATGATTTAGCTTCAAATCAATGCGAAGTAGAAGACTTAGCTTCAAATCCATGCGATACACATGATTTATCTTCAAATCAATGCGATGAAGAAGGTTTTGCTTCAAATCCATGCGACACAAACGAGTTAGATACAAATCCGTGCGAAACACATTATTTAGCATCAAATCAATGCGAAGTAAACGACTTAGCTTCAAATGCATGCGGAATAAATGATTTATCTTCAGATACTTGTGATATACATGATTGAGCTTCAACTGCATGCGAAACAAACGAATTAGCTTCAAATCAATGCAAAACACATGATTTAGCTTCAGGTCAATGCGATGTAGACGGTTTAGCTTCCAAACCATGCGAAACAAATGATATAGCTTCAGATACTTGCGGTATAAATAAAATAACTACAAATGCAGGAGGAACAAACGAGTTAGCTTCCAATCCATGCGATACACATGATTTAGATTCTAATCAATGCGAAGTAGAAGGCGTAGCTTCAAATCCAAGCGAAACACATGATTTAGCTTCAATTCAATGCAAAGTAGAAGGCTTAGCTTCAAATCCATGCGAATAAACTGGTTTAGCTTCAAATCAGTGCGAACTAGAAGGCTTAGCTTCAAATCCATTCGAAACACATTATTTAGCTTCAAATCAACGCGAACACATGGTATAGCTTCGTATTCTTGCGAATCAAATGCGTTAGCTTCAGATACTTGTGATAAATATGATTTAGATTCAACTGCATGCGAAACAAACGAGACAGCTTCAAATCCATGCGAAACACATGATTTAGCTTATAATCACTGCGAAGTAGATGGCTTAGCATTAAATCCATGCAAAACACATGATTTAGCTTGAAATCAGTGCGAAGTAGAAGGCTTAGCTTCAAATGCATGCGAATCAAATGGTTTAGCTTCAAACACTTGCGATATAAGTGATATAGCTTCAAATGCAGGCCAACAAACGAGTTAGCTTCGAATCCATGTGAAACACATGATTAAGCTGCAAACCAATGCGATGTAGAAGGCTTAGCTTCAAATCCATGCAAAAAAAATAATTTATCTTCAAATCAGTGCGATGTAGGAGGCTTAGCTTCAAAACCCATGCGAAACACATGATTTATCTTCAAATTCATGCGAAACACATGGTATAGCTTCAAATTCATGCGAAACAAACGATTTAGCATCAGATACTTGCGATATAACTAATATAGCTCCAAATGCAGACGAATCGAACGAGTTAGCTGCAAAATCCATGCGATACACATGATTTAGCTTCAAATCAATGCGAAGTAGAAGGCTTAGATTCAAAACCATGCGATGTAGAAGGTTTAGCTTCAAATCCATGCAAAACGCCTGATTTAGCTTCCAATTAATGCGAAGTAGAAGGCTTAGCTTCAAATCCATGCGAAACAAATGGTTTAGCTTCAAATACTTGTGATATACATTATTTAGCTACAACTGCATGCGAAACAAACGAGACAGCTTCAAATCCATGCTTAACACATGATTTAGCTTCTAATCAATGGGAAGCGGAAGGCTTAGCTACAAATCCAAGCGAAACACATGATTTAGCTTTATATCAATGCGAAGTAGAAGGCTTAGCTTCAAATCCATGCGAATCAAATGGTTTAGCTCCAAACACTTCGGATATACATGAATTAGCTTCAACTGCAGGCGAAACAAACGAGTTAGTTTCAAACCCATGCGACAAAAATGATTTAGCTTCAGATACTTGCGATATACGTGATATAGCTTCAAATGCAGGCGAAAGAAACAAGGTAGCTTCATTTCCATCCGAAACAAATGATTTAGCTTCAAATCAATGCGAAGTAGAAGACTTAGCTTCAAATCCATGCGATACACATGATTTATCTTCAAATCAATGCGATGAAGAAGGTTTTGCTTCAAATCCATGCCACACAAACGAGTTAGATACAAATCCGTGCGAAACACATTATTTAGCATCAAATCAATGCGAAGTAAACGACTTAGCTTCAAATGCATGCGGAATAAATGATTTATCTTCAGATACTTGTGATATACATGATTGAGCTTCAACTGCATGCGAAACAAACGAATTAGCTTCAAATCAATGCAAAACACATGATTTAGCTTCAGGTCAATGCGATGTAGACGGTTTAGCTTCCAAACCATGCGAAACAAATGATATAGCTTCAGATACTTGCGGTATAAATAAAATAACTACAAATGCAGGAGGAACAAACGAGTTAGCTTCCAATCCATGCGATACACATGATTTAGATTCTAATCAATGCGAAGTAGAAGGCGTAGCTTCAAATCCAAGCGAAACACATGATTTAGCTTCAATTCAATGCAAAGTAGAAGGCTTAGCTTCAAATCCATGCGAATAAACTGGTTTAGCTTCAAATCAGTGCGAACTAGAAGGCTTAGCTTCAAATCCATTCGAAACACATTATTTAGCTTCAAATCAACGCGAACACATGGTATCGCTTCGTATTCTTGCGAAACAAATGCGTTAGCATCAGATACTTGTGATAAATATGATTTAGATTCAACTGCATGCGAAACAAACGAGACAGCTTCAAATCCATGCGAAACACATGATTTAGCTTCGAATCCATGGGATGTTTAAGGTTTAGCTTCAAATCCATACTAAACACATGATTTAGCTTGAAATCAGTGCGAAGTAGAAGGCTTAGCTCCAAATGCATGCGAATCAAATGGTTTAGCTTCAAACACTTGCGATATATGTGATATAGCTTCAAATGCAGGCGAACAAACGAGTTAGCTTCGAATCCATAAGAAACACATGATTAAGCTGCAAACCAATGCGATGTAGAAGACTTAGCTTCAAATCCATGCAAAAAAAATAATTTATCTTCAAATCAGAGCGATGTAGGTGGCTTAACTTCAAAACCCATGCGAAACACATGATTTATCTTCAAATTCATGCGAAACACATGGTATAGCTTCAAATTCATGCGAAACAAATGGTTTAGATTCAGATACTTGTGATAAACATGATTTATATTCAACTCCATGCGAAACAAACGAATTAGCTTCAAAACAAATCGTTAAACATGATTTAGCTTCAAATCAATGCGAAGTAGAAGGCTTAACTCAAATCAATGCGATACATAAGATTTAGCTTCAACTCCATGCGATAAACATGATTAAGCTTTAAATCAATGCGAACTAGAAGGCTTAACTTCAAATCCAAGCGAAACACATGATCTAGCTTCAAATTCATGCGAAACACATGGTATAGCTTCAAATTCATGCGAAACAAACGATTTAGCATCAGATACTTGCGATATAACTGATATAGCACCAAATGCAGACGAATCGAACGAGTTATCTGCAAAATCCATGCGATACACATGATTTAGCTTCAAATCAATGCGAAGTAGAAGGCTTAGCTTCAAAACCATGCGAAACGAATGATTTAGCGTCAAATATTTGCGAATATAAGGGATACAGCTTTAAATGTATGCGAAACAAACGAGTTAGATTCAAATACTTGCGATATAATTGAAGTAGGTTCAAAAGCAGGAAAAACAAACGAGATTGCTTCAAATCCATGCGAAACACATGATGTAGCATATAATGAATGCGAACTAGAAGGCTTAGCTTCAAATCCATTCGAAACACATTATTTAGCTCCAAATAAACGCGAACAAATGGTATAGCTTCGTATTCTTGCGAAACAAATGCGTTAGCTTCAGACACTTGTGATAAACATGATTTAGATTCAACTGCATGCGAAACAAACGAGTCAGCTTCAAATCCATGCGAAACACATGATTAAGCTTTAAATCAATACGAAGTATATAGCTTAGATTCAAATCCAAGCGAATCAAATGGTTTAGCTTCAAATACTTGCCTTATAAATGAAATTGCTTCAAATGCAGGCGAAACAAATGAGTTAGCATCAAGTCCATGCAAAACACATGATTAAGCTTCAAATGCATGCGAAACACGTGATTTAGGTTCAAATTAGTGGGGAACACTTGGTTTAGCATCAAATACATGCGAAACATAGTGTTCTACATCAGATACTTATGATATACATAATTTAGCTTCAACTGAATGCGAAACAATCGAGTTAGCTTCAAATCCAAGCGAAACACTTGATTTAGCTTCAAATCACGGCGATGTAGAAGGTTTAGCATGAAATCCATGCGCAACAAATGATTTAGCTTCAGATACTTGCGATGTAAGTGATATAGTTTCAAATGCAGGCGAAACAAACGAGATAGCTTGAAATCCATGCGAAACAAATGATTTAGCATCAGATACTTGTTATATAAGTGATATAGCTACAAATGCAGGGGAAACAAACGAGTTAGCTTCAAATCCATGCAAAACACATTATTAAGGTGCAAATCAGTGCGATGTAGAAGGTTTAGCTTCAAATCCATGCGAAAAAAATGATTTAGCTTCAGATACTTGCGATATAATTGGTATAGCTTCAAATGCAAGAGGAACGAACGAGATAGCTTCAAATCCATGCGAAACACATGTTTTATCTTCAAATCAATGAGAAGTAGAAGGCTTAGCTTCAAATACATGAGAAAAATTGATTTAGCTTCAGATAGTTGCGAGATAAGTGATATAGCTTCAAATGCAGGGGAAACAAACGAGTTAGCTTCAAATCCATAAAAAACACTTGATTTAGCTTGAAATCAAAGCGATGTTGAAGGTTTAGCTTCAAATCCATGAGAAACAAATGGTTTAGCTACACATACTTGTGATACACACTATTTAGCTTCAGCTGCATGCGAAACAAACGACGTAGCTTCAAATACAAGCGAAACACATGATTTAGCTCCAAATCAATGCGAAACTAATGATTTAGATTCAAATCAATGCGAACTAGATGTCTTAGCTTCAAAACCATGCGAAACAAATGATTTAGATTCAAATCAATGCGAAGTAGAAGGCTTATCTACAAATCCATGCGAAACGAAAGATTTAGCTTTAAATACTTGCGATTATAAGGGATACAGCTTCAAATGCAGGCGAAACAAATGATTTATTTTCAAGTCAATACTTAGTAAAAGGATTAGATTCAAATCCATGCGAAACAAGTGATTTAGCTTCAAATACTTGCGATATAAATGAGGTAGCTTCAAATGCAGACAGAACAAACGAGTTAGCTTCAAATCCATGCAAAACACATGATTTAGCTTCTTTTCAATGCCAAGTAGAAGGGTTAGCTTCAAATCCATGCGAAACAAATGGTTCAGCTTCAAATACTTGTGATATACATGATTTAGCTTCAACTGCATGCGAAACAAACGAGTTAGCTTCAAATACATGCGAAACACATGATTTAGCTTCAAACCAATGCGATGTAGAATGTTTAGCTTCAAATCCATGCGAAACAAATGGTTCAGCTACAAATACTTGTGATATACATTATTTAGCTACAACTGCATACGAAACAAACGAGTTAGCTTCAAGTCCATGCGAAACACACGATTTAGCTTCAAATCATTGCGATGTAGAAGGTTTAGCTTCAAATCATTGCGATGTAGAAGGTTTAGCTTCAAATCCAAGCGAAACAAATGATTTAGCTTCACATACTTGCGATATAATTGATATAGCTTCAAATACAGGCGAAACGAACGAGTTAGCTTAAAATCCATGCGAAACACATGACTCAGCTGCAAATCAATGCGATGTAGAAGGTTTAGCTTCAAATCCATGCGAAACAAATAATTTAGCTTCAAATACTTGCGATATAAGTGATAAAGCTTGAAATGCAGACGAATCAAACGAGTTAGCTTCAAAATCCATGAGATACTCATGATTTAGATTCAAATCAATGCGAAACTCATGATTCAGCTTCAAATCAATGCGAACTAGATGTCTTAGTTTCAAAACCATGCGAAACAGATGATTTAAATTCAAATCAATGCGAAGTAGAAGGCTTATCTTCAAATCCATGCGAAACGAAAGATTTAGCTTTAAATACTTGCGATTAATAGTGATATAGCTTCAAATGCAGGCGAAACAAACGAGTTAGCTACAAATCCACGTGATTCACATAATTTAGCTTCAAATACTTGCGATATAAGTGATGTAGATTCAACAGCAGGCGAAACGAACGAGTTAGCTACAAATCCATGCGAAACACATGATTTAGCTGCAAATCAATGCGATGTAGAAGATTTAGCTTCAAATCCATGCGATATACAAGATTTAGCTTCAAATCAATGCGATGTAGAAGGTTCAGCTTCAAATCCATGCGACACATATGATTTAGCTTCAAATACTTGCGATATAGGTGATGTAGCCTCAAAAGCTGGAGGAACAATCAAGGTAGCTTCAATTCCTTTCGAAACAAATGATTTAGTTTCAAATCAATGCGAAGTAGAAGACTTAGCTTCAAATCCATGCGAAACAATTGGTTTAGCTACAGATACTTGTGATATACATTATTTAGCTACAACTCCATGCGAAACAAACGAGTTAGCATCAAATCCATGCGAAACACATGATTTAGCTTCAAATCAATGCGATGTAGAAGGTTTAGATTCAAATCCATGCGAAACAAATGATTGAGCTTCATACACTTGGAATATAGGTGATATAGCTTCAACTGCATGCGAAACAAACGAGTTACCTTCAAATGCAAGCGAAATACATAATTTAGCTTCAAATCAATGCGATGTAGAAGGTTTAGCTTCAAATCCAAGCGAAACACATGATTTAGCTTCAAATACTTATGATATAAGTTATATACTTTCAGATGCAGGCGAAACGAACGAGTTAGCTTCACATCCGCGTGAAACACATGATTTAGCTTCATATCCAAGGGATACACATGATATAGCTTCAAATTAATGCGATGTAGAAGGTTTACCTTCAAATCTGAGCGAAACAAATGATTCAGCTTCAAATACTCTCGCTATTAGTGATATAGCTTCAAATGTAGACGAAACACACGATTAGCTTCAAATCCAAGCGAAACATATGGTTTGGCTTCAAATACTTGTGATATACATGAATCAGCTTCAATTGCATGCGAAACAAACGAGATAGTTCCAAATCCAAGCAAGACATGTGATTTAGCTTCAAATCAATGCGAAGTAGAATGCTTAGCTTCAATTTCATGCGAATCAAATACTTGCGATATAAATGATATAGCTTCAAATGCGGGCGAAACAAACGAGATAGCTTCAAATCCACGCGAAACACATGATTTAGTTTCAAATCCATGCAAAACACGTGATTTAGGATCCAACCAATGCGAAGTAGAAGGCTTAGCTTCAAATCCATGCGAAACAAATGATTTAGCTTCAAACACTTGGGATATAAGTGGTACAGATTCAACTGGAGGCGAAAAAAAACGAGATAGCTTTAAATCCATGCGACACAAATGATTTAGCTTCAGATACTTGCGATGTAAGTGATATAACTTCATATGCAGGCGAAACGAACGAGATAACTTCAAATCCATGCCAAAAACATGATTTAGATGCAAATCGATGCGACGAAGAAGGCTTAGCTTCAAATCCATGCGGAACAAATGATTTAGCTTCAAATACTTGTGATATAAGTGATATGGATTCAACTGCAGGCGAAACAAACGAGTTAGCTTAAAATCCATGCGAAACAAATAATTTAGCTTCAAATACTTACGACATAAGTGATATAGCTACAAATGCAGACGAATCAAACGAGTTATCTTCAAAACCATGCGAAACAAATGATTTAGCTTCAAATCAATGCGAAGTAGAAGGCTTATCTACAAATCCATGCGAAACGAAAGATTTAGCTTTAAATACTTGCGAATATAAGTGATACAGCTTCAAATGCAGGCGAAACAAACGAGTTAACTTCATATCCAAGGGAAATACATGATTTAGCTTCAAATCAATGCGATGTAGAAGGTTTAGCTTCAAATCCATGCGAAACACATGATATAGCTTCACATAAATGCGATGTAAAAGGTTTAGCTTCAAATCCGTGCGAAACAAATGATTTAGCATCAGATACTTGCGATATAAGTGATATAGCTTCAAAGCAGTGGAAACAAACGAGTTAGCCGCAAATCCAAGCAAAACACAGGATTAATCTTCAAATCAATGCTATGTAGTGGGTTTAGCTTAAAATCCATGCGAAACAAATGATTTAGCTTCAAATACTTGCGATATAAATGAGGTAGCTTCAAATACAGACAGAACAAACGAGTTAGCTTCAAATCCTTGCGAAACACATGATTTAGCTTCATTTCAATTCCAAGTAGAAGGCTTAGCTTCAAATATATGCGAAACAATTTATTTACCTTCAGATGCTTGCGATATAAGTGATATAGCTTCAAATGCAGGCGAAACAAACAAGTTAGCTACAAATCTATGCGAAACACATGATTTAGCTGCAAATCAATACGATGTAGAAGGTTTAGCTTCAAATCTGAGCGAAACAAATGATGCAGCTTCAAATTCTCTCGATATTAGTGATATAGCTTCAAATGCAGACGAAACACACGATTGGCTTCAAATCCATGCGAAACAAATGATTTAGCTTCAAAACAAATCGTTAAACATGATTTAGCTTCAAATCAATGCGAAGTAGAAGGCTTAACTCAAATCAATGCGATACATAAGATTTAGCTTCAACTCCATGCGATAAACATGATTAAGCTTTAAATCAATGCGAACTAGAAGGCTTAACTTCAAATCCAAGCGAAACACATGATCTAGCTTCAAATTCATGCGAAACACATGGTATAGCTTCAAATTCATGCGAAACAAACGATTTAGCATCAGATACTTGCGATATAACTGATATAGCACCAAATGCAGACGAATCGAACGAGTTATCTGCAAAATCCATGCGATACACATGATTTAGCTTCAAATCAATGCGAAGTAGAAGGCTTAGCTTCAAAACCATGCGAAACGAATGATTTAGCGTCAAATATTTGCGAATATAAGGGATACAGCTTTAAATGTATGCGAAACAAACGAGTTAGCTTCAAATACTTGCGATATAATTGAAGTAGGTTCAAAAGCAGGAAAAACAAACGAGATTGCTTCAAATCCATGCGAAACACATGATGTAGCATATAATGAATGCGAACTAGAAGGCTTAGCTTCAAATCCATTCGAAACACATTATTTAGCTCCAAATAAACGCGAACAAATGGTATAGCTTCGTATTCTTGCGAAACAAATGCGTTAGCTTCAGACACTTGTGATAAACATGATTTAGATTCAACTGCATGCGAAACAAACGAGTCAGCTTCAAATCCATGCGAAACACATGATTAAGCTTTAAATCAATACGAAGTATATAGCTTAGATTCAAATCCAAGCGAATCAAATGGTTTAGCTTCAAATACTTGCCTTATAAATGAAATTGCTTCAAATGCAGGCGAAACAAATGAGTTAGCATCAAGTCCATGCAAAACACATGATTAAGCTTCAAATGCATGCGAAACACGTGATTTAGGTTCAAATTAGTGGGGAACACTTGGTTTAGCATCAAATACATGCGAAACATAGTGTTCTACATCAGATACTTATGATACACATAATTTAGCTTCAACTGAATGCGAAACAATCGAGTTAGCTTCAAATCCAAGCGAAACACTTGATTTAGCTTCAAATCACGGCGATGTAGAAGGTTTAGCATGAAATCCATGCGCAACAAATGATTTAGCTTCAGATACTTGCGATGTAAGTGATATAGTTTCAAATGCAGGCGAAACAAACGAGATAGCTTGAAATCCATGCGAAACAAATGATTTAGCATCAGATACTTGTTATATAAGTGATATAGCTACAAATGCAGGGGAAACAAACGAGTTAGCTTCAAATCCATGCAAAACACATTATTAAGGTGCAAATCAGTGCGATGTAGAAGGTTTAGCTTCAAATCCATGCGAAAAAAATAATTTAGCTTCAGATACTTGCGATATAATTGGTATAGCTTCAAATGCAAGAGGAACGAACGAGATAGCTTCAAATCCATGCGAAACACATGTTTTATCTTCAAATCAATGAGAAGTAGAAGGCTTAGCTTCAAATACATGAGAAAAATTGATTTAGCTTCAGATAGTTGCGAGATAAGTGATATAGCTTCAAATGCAGGGGAAACAAACGAGTTAGCTTCAAATCCATAAAAAACACTTGATTTAGCTTGAAATCAAAGCGATGTTGAAGGTTTAGCTTCAAATCCATGAGAAACAAATGGTTTAGCTACACATACTTGTGATACACACTATTTAGCTTCAGCTGCATGCGAAACAAACGACGTAGCTTCAAATACAAGCGAAACACATGATTTAGCTCCAAATCAATGCGAAACTAATGATTTAGCTTCAAATCAATGCGAACTAGATGTCTTAGCTTCAAAACCATGCGAAACAAATGATTTAGATTCAAATCAATGCGAAGTAGAAGGCTTATCTACAAATCCATGCGAAACGAAAGATTTAGCTTTAAATACTTGCGATTATAAGGGATACAGCTTCAAATGCAGGCGAAACAAATGATTTATTTTCAAGTCAATACTTAGTAAAAGGATTAGATTCAAATCCATGCGAAACAAGTGATTTAGCTTCAAATACTTGCGATATAAATGAGGTAGCTTCAAATGCAGACAGAACAAACGAGTTAGCTTCAAATCCATGCAAAACACATGATTTAGCTTCTTTTCAATGCCAAGTAGAAGGGTTAGCTTCAAATCCATGCGAAACAAATGGTTCAGCTTCAAATACTTGTGATATACATGATTTAGCTTCAACTGCATGCGAAACAAACGAGTTAGCTTCAAATACATGCGAAACACATGATTTAGCTTCAAACCAATGCGATGTAGAATGTTTAGCTTCAAATCCATGCGAAACAAATGGTTCAGCTACAAATACTTATGATATACATTATTTAGCTACAACTGCATACGAAACAAACGAGTTAGCTTCAAGTCCATGCGAAACACACGATTTAGCTTCAAATCATTGCGATGTAGAAGGTTTAGCTTCAAATCCAAGCGAAACAAATGATTTAGCTTCACATACTTGCGATACAATTGATATAGCTTCAAATACAGGCGAAACGAACGAGTTAGCTTAAAATCCATGCGAAACACATGACTCAGCTGCAAATCAATGCGATGTAGAAGGTTTAGCTTCAAATCCATGCGAAACAAATAATTTAGCTTCAAATACTTGCGATATAAGTGATAAAGCTTGAAATGCAGACGAATCAAACGAGTTAGCTTCAAAATCCATGAGATACTCATGATTTAGATTCAAATCAATGCGAAACTCATGATTCAGCTTCAAATCAATGCGAACTAGATGTCTTAGTTTCAAAACCATGCGAAACAGATGATTTAAATTCAAATCAATGCGAAGTAGAAGGCTTATCTTCAAATCCATGCGAAACGAAAGATTTAGCTTTAAATACTTGCGATTAATAGTGATATAGCTTCAAATGCAGGCGAAACAAACGAGTTAGCTACAAATCCACGTGATTCACATAATTTAGCTTCAAATACTTGCGATATAAGTGATGTAGATTCAACAGCAGGCGAAACGAACGAGTTAGCTACAAATCCATGCGAAACACATGATTTAGCTGCAAATCAATGCGATGTAGAAGATTTAGCTTCAAATCCATGCGATATACAAGATTTAGCTTCAAATCAATGCGATGTAGAAGGTTCAGCTTCAAATCCATGCGACACATATGATTTAGCTTCCAATACTTGCGATATAGGTGATGTAGCCTCAAAAGCTGGAGGAACAATCAAGGTAGCTTCAATTCCTTTCGAAACAAATGATTTAGTTTCAAATCAATGCGAAGTAGAAGACTTAGCTTCAAATCCATGCGAAACAATTGGTTTAGCTACAGATACTTGTGATATACATTATTTAGCTACAACTCCATGCGAAACAAACGAGTTAGCTTCAAATCCATGCGAAACACATGATTTAGCTTCAAATCAATGCGATGTAGAAGGTTTAGATTCAAATCCATGCGAAACAAATGATTGAGCTTCATACACTTGGGATATAGGTGATATAGCTTCAACTGCATGCGAAACAAACGAGTTACCTTCAAATGCAAGCGAAATACATAATTTAGCTTCAAATCAATGCGATGTAGAAGGTTTAGCTTCAAATCCAAGCGAAACACATGTTTAGCTTCAAATACTTATGATATAAGTTATATACTTTCAGATGCAGGCGAAACGAACGAGTTAGCTTCACATCCGCGTGAAACACATGATTTAGCTTCATATCCAAGGGATACACATGATATAGCTTCAAATTAATGCGATGTAGAAGGTTTACCTTCAAATCTGAGCGAAACAAATGATTCAGCTTCAAATACTCTCGCTATTAGTGATATAGCTTCAAATGTAGACGAAACACACGATTAGCTTCAAATCCAAGCGAAACATATGGTTTGGCTTCAAATACTTGTGATATACATGAATCAGCTTCAATTGCATGCGAAACAAACGAGATAGTTCCAAATCCAAGCAAGACATGTGATTTAGCTTCAAATCAATGCGAAGTAGAATGCTTAGCTTCAATTTCATGCGAATCAAATACTTGCGATATAAATGATATAGCTTCAAATGCGGGCGAAACAAACGAGATAGCTTCAAATCCACGCGAAACACATGATTTAGTTTCAAATCCATGCAAAACACGTTATTTAGGATCCAACCAATGCGAAGTAGAAGGCTTAGCTTCAAATCCATGCGAAACAAATGATTTAGCTTCAAACACTTGGGATATAAGTGGTACAGATTCAACTGGAGGCGAAAAAAAACGAGATAGCTTTAAATCCATGCGACACAAATGATTTAGCTTCAGATACTTGCGATGTAAGTGATATAACTTCATATGCAGGCGAAACGAACGAGATAACTTCAAATCCATGCCAAAAACATGATTTAGATGCAAATCGATGCGACGAAGAAGGCTTAGCTTCAAATCCATGCGGAACAAATGATTTAGCTTCAAATACTTGTGATATAAGTGATATGGATTCAACTGCAGGCGAAACAAACGAGTTAGCTTCAAATCCATGCGAAACAAATAATTTAGCTTCAAATACTTACGACATAAGTGATATAGCTACAAATGCAGACGAATCAAACGAGTTATCTTCAAAACCATGCGAAACAAATGATTTAGCTTCAAATCAATGCGAAGTAGAAGGCTTATCTACAAATCCATGCGAAACGAAAGATTTAGCTTTAAATACTTGCGAATATAAGTGATACAGCTTCAAATGCAGGCGAAACAAACGAGTTAACTTCATATCCAAGGGAAATACATGATTTAGCTTCAAATCAATGCGATGTAGAAGGTTTAGCTTCAAATCCATGCGAAACACATGATATAGCTTCACATAAATGCGATGTAAAAGGTTTAGCTTCAAATCCGTGCGAAACAAATGATTTAGCATCAGATACTTGCGATATAAGTGATATAGCTTCAAAGCAGTGGAAACAAACGAGTTAGCCGCAAATCCAAGCAAAACACAGGATTAATCTTCAAATCAATGCTATGTAGTGGGTTTAGCTTAAAATCCATGCGAAACAAATGATTTAGCTTCAAATACTTGCGATATAAATGAGGTAGCTTCAAATACAGACAGAACAAACGAGTTAGCTTCAAATCCTTGCGAAACACATGATTTAGCTTCATTTCAATTCCAAGTAGAAGGCTTAGCTTCAAATATATGCGAAACAATTTATTTACCTTCAGATGCTTGCGATATAAGTGATATAGCTTCAAATGCAGGCGAAACAAACAAGTTAGCTACAAATCTATGCGAAACACATGATTTAGCTGCAAATCAATACGATGTAGAAGGTTTAGCTTCAAATCTGAGCGAAACAAATGATGCAGCTTCAAATTCTCTCGATATTAGTGATATAGCTTCAAATGCAGACGAAACACACGATTGGCTTCAAATCCATGCGAAACAAATGATTTAGCTTCAAATAGTTACGATATAAATGAGGTAGCTACAAATGCAGACAGAACAAACAAGTGAGCTTCAAATCCATGCAAAACACTTGATTTAGCTTCAAATCAAAGCGAAGTAGAAGGTTTAGCTTCAAATACATGAGAAACAATTGATTTAGCTTCAGATAGTTGCGATATAAGTGATATAGCTTCAAATGCAGGGGAAACAAAGGAGTTTGCTTCAAATCCATGCAAAACACTTGATTTAGCTTCAAATCAAAGCGGAGTAGAAGGTTTTGCTTCAAATCCATGAGAAACAAATGATTTAGCTTCAGATACTTGCCTTATAAATGATATAGCTTCAACTGCATGCGAAACAAAAGAGTTAGCTTCAAATTCAAGCGAAACACATGATTTAGCTTCAAATCAGTGAGAAGTAGAAGGCCTAGCTTCAAATCCATGCGAATCAAATGATTTTGCTTCAAACACTTGGGATATAAGTGATATAGATACAAAAGCAGTCGAATCAAACAAGTCAGCTACAAAATCCATGCAATTCACATGATTTAGCATCAAATCAATGCGAAGTAGAAGGCTTAGCTTCAAATCCATGCGGAACAAATGATTTAGCTTCAAACCAGTGCGAAGTAGATGGCTCAGCTTCAAATCCATGCGAAACATATGATTTAGCTTCAAATCAGTGCGAAGTAGATGGCTCAGCTTCAAATCCATGCGAATCTAATGGTTCGGCTTTAAATACTTGTGAAAAACATG